>NC_067149.1:69150121-69445121 GCF_903995435.1 Acomys russatus | reverse complement strand
GGCAACTTTATACTCTGTAGTATAAGAGGACCACGTACTTCATACTGTAAGAGAGAATCTGCACCTCCAGAGCAGGTGCACGTTGTTCTGCTACCCCGAGCCTCGGGGACCCAGCAGGAGGAACACAAGACTGTGGCATTGGAAGGCTGAATGCACAGCTGAGTGGAGAAAGAGCATGGGGGGAGGGTACAGGTGGTGGTGAGCAGACAGGCTCCAATGCCGGGCATCTCAGAGGCAGCGGTCATCTTGACCGGACCGAAGGGGCGAGGCCAAACTGTGGAGTGACTGACAGCCTTCGTTTTCACTCCTTCTGACATCCTCTGGCTGGAGATGGCATGGAAAGCCAATCTACTGCCTTCTCACACTGGCCACCTTCTGGATAAAGCACAACTGGCACTAAGCTAGTCCCTGTCTGCTCTCTGGCATTTGTGACAATGCACAGCACAGCCCTGGTGCTCCAGGTACAAAAAGATGTGTTGAGAGAGGAGAGCTTCTTTCCTTCAGCCTTGCAGCTGCCTATCAGAACCCTTCCCATACGCTGGAGAAATCTTTAATTTCTCACCCAAATGACTAAGGACTTACTGAACTCTCACAACCAAAAATATAGAAGCCAACCTACTCAGTCTGTTCAGTCTGTGTGGCGCTCTGTGTATACAACCTCAGGCTTGACCACTTGGAAAGCCAATTTGGAGGCTCTTCCCTGGGGAATTTCATTTTTCCTGCCTCCAGCATTCCTTAGTTGTCCACAGTTGGCTGTGGTGAGCTGAGGTTCCATGAGATGCCCAGCCCCACCACCATCTGTTTAGCATGTCCATTGGTGTCATCATTGTGCAGGTCTTGCTTAGGTAGCCATGTTGGTGAGACTTCATGGGTATAGCTTTTCTGGCATCTCCAGGAGACAAAAACCTCACAACCAACTTCCTCATCCTCTGGCTCTAACCACCTTCCCACTGCTTCTTCTACTCTGATTGCTGAGCCTCACATTGTATCTTGGAGGCATCGCCTGGGTCTTGGCACCACATGTCACTTGGGTAGTTGGCTAGGTTTCTAGCTCCGGGGATGATTTTCCTCTTGTTGTGTGGGCTGTTCGTCCAATCATGAGCTGTTGGCGTGCCTGCCATTGCTGCACCTTTAGGGGTATAACTCCACACTGGTCATTGTTTGGTTGGTAGCCCTCACGGTTGGGAAGGAGACTTGGCTGCTTCCCTCCCTTGGAAGATTTAATGGCACCAGGAAAGCTAGTCTTCAGGGAGGGACATCTTATATTTCAGGTCCAAAAATTGGGGATTTTTAACCTGCGTTGGGCTTTTTTGTATCTGATATTTGTAAAAAGATAAAGTGACCTTAGGAAGCAATGCATTTTTAGTTTTTTTTCCTAAAGAAGATCTAAAGATTGTTGACAGTGCCTAGCATTTGCTTTATATACACAAGAACAGAGGCTGTTCCCCTCTTCTTTGGTGGACATGACATAAGAAGCTAGTCCAAGCTGGACAGAGCTATTCACCTCAGAGATGGAACACATGCAGAAGCCGGGAGGAAAACACGCAGAATCCCACGATCAGGGCATGAAAAGGTCTAGAGGGCGGTGATCCGGCAGAGCTTGCATGTGCTCCGTGAAGGTTCGTGGGCTGGACATATAACCCCAAAATCCATGTTGATGGTGTAATAGCCCTCGGAGGCAAGGCTCTCATGATGAGATTAGTGGCTTTGTAAGGAGAGAGCCCTGAGGCAGCTCTCAAGCTCTCTGTATGTGCACGATGATGTCACGGGATGACAGCAGGAACCAAAGGAAATAAAAGAGCATTTCATTGGACAGCAAGGATAGGGCCCCTGCCACCAAGCCTGACAACCTGAGTCCAGTCCAGGAGAGAGCCGACTCCTGGAAGCTGTCCCCTCCTCACTGTCATCTTTGGCTGAATGAATGTCTATCATTTGTAACTAACTCAGCCCAGGCCATCCTATTACATTACTACAAATGGGCTAAGACACGACTCAGTCCCTCCGGAGGGCACCCGTCCCTACATCAGCCTGCCAGTTCTCAGCCCCACCTCCCCAGCTGGCTGAGCTCAAGGTGGTCTTGGATTCTTCTCCACAGGGAGCTTTGGGGAAAATTAAAAAGAGATGGTTAACCGTGCTTGAATGTCCAACACACAACTCCTTTTTAAGAAGTTGAGGCTCACAATTCGGGGCCTTCCAGCTGGGCTGGGTACAGCTGTGCCACCCTGAGCCCCTGCCATCCCTTTGAAACAAAAAGCAAAGCAGCCATAATAAAAATAAAATTTGTGCTCTAAAAAAAAAAATATGTTGGTCCCTTCCCACTCATGTTTATGCATAAACCAAACACCAGCAAAACAAACTGGTGGTTAAACTGGCGTTTCAGTTACGAGCCAATGCATTAGCCAAACAAGCTACGCGATGGACACACACAGGGATGGCACTTTGGCCGTGTTTGGCCCAGGTAGGCGGTCAAGCAGCCCACCGCTCACAGAGAAGCCTGTTGCTGCCGCTGTTTCCACAGAATTTTATCTTCATAAAAATCAGGAGAACATTTGGAAACTTCTAGAGGCGGTTGGTCCTCCTCAGCTGGGGCTTCAGGGCTTTCAGAGAGAGGGATAGACGGCTCCAAACTGTGGCCTTGTGCCTGGCCAGTGCCACTTTTTTTTTTTTTTTTTTTTTTTTAACTAGCAATTTCATTTTTTTTTTACATTTTTTATTAATTTATTCATATTACATCTCGATTGTTAGCCCTTCCCCTGTTTCCTCCCATTCTTCCCTCCCTCCCACTTCCCCCCTTCTCCCCTCCCCTATGTCTGCTTTAAATGACTGCTTCCCGCTCTGGCCAGTGGGCAACTGAGTCCTTATCCGCCCAGCATGGCCCTTTGCTCTCACCATAGGAACAGCTCCTTGCCTGTGCGACTCCCCATCCCTCAAAGGCTGCCTTCTCACTGCTGGCCATCTGCTGAGGGGTTACCCACCTCCCTGCCCCCCTGTCTCCCCAGCCCCCTTCCCCCCCACCCCCCCGCACTGACAGGAAAGTGGTGATACAGTCTGCTTGTACCCATGACCAGGCCAGAGGGCTGGAGAGAAGGTCTGGCAATCCTCAGGCCCCTGAAGCTTCCTGCAGTTCAGTGCTGCAGTCCTGAGTGCCTGGCACCGGTGGGAGGGGTGGCGGGGGAAGGGCCCAAGACACATGAGCGGTCAGAGACCGACATCAGTGGCTTCCCACGGCCTGATCAGCCCTGCTTGGGTTAGTTAAAAAGTCAATAGAAAATGATCCCTTCCTCAGTTACTTTTGTTTTGGTTTTGTTAAAACTTTTCTTTTGGGAAAAAAAATTAAACATCTGGATGTCTTTATGGAAATAGCATTATGGTCACTGGGGTTGGGGAGGGGTACTTTTTCCCCCTGAGGATTAGGTTTAGTTTGGTCAAGGAAGGTCTCAGGGTACAGAAAGCCCCTAACAGGCTCCTTCGCTGGCCTTTAAACACTTTGCTAATGAATCTTTGGCTGGGAATATTTGGGGGGCACTGAACAAACCAAGCATTTGTTCCGGGTCTGAGCAGCTTGCATTTGTCTTGAGCCCAGCATACACAGGGAGGCTGATTCCCTAGGCAGGAGAATTCCCATGAGGGTTTGAAGGGAGCTGTTTGTGCGGGGGATCCGCAGGCACAACCATTTGTGTCTGTGCGCTCAACAGTTCACATTTGCAGAGGAGAGAGGAAACCAGTTGCCTGTACTGTGTCTCCATCAGCATCACTCTTTCCTTCCGTTTTTCTTTTTGCTGTTTGTTTGTTGTTTGCTTTTGAGACAGGGTCTCACTATGTAGCCTCGGCTGCCCTAGAACTCTCTATGAAGACCAGGCCTGCCTTGAACTCACAAAGATCTGCCTGTCTCTGTCTCTTGAGTGCTAGAATTTAAAGGCGTGCCCCACCACAACATCTTCTTTTCTGTGTGTGTGTGTAAGACAACCTCAAGTGTGTGTCCTTACCTTTCATGGCAAGCACTGTACCCACTAATCCACCTTCTCTGCTCCTCTTCTCTTGAGATAGCTCAGGCAACCTAGGCTGGTCTCGAACTCACTGTGCAGCTGAGGATGACCTCATCTTCTCACCTCCATCTCCAAAGTGAAGGAATTGCAAACATATGCCTCTCCTGCGGGCTCAATACCGTTCTTTTGTGGAATTTGCTTTTTAAAAAAACCTACGTGGGGAGAATTGATAACCTGTGCCCAGTACCTTCAAGGAGAAGTCGCAGAGGAAGGGCTGTTTAGCTGTCATGCTTACCACAGAGGCATTTGGGCTTAACCACACTCAAATGTCCAACATATAGTTAAAGAGACGGAACTTCCAAATCCAGGCACAGAGATACCATTTTAAGCCCTCCTAAAAGGAAATATAGTGTCTTCCTTAATTCAGGCAGAACTTTTGCATTCCTAGTGGATCTAAATCTTACAGGCAGACTTTGGGGCCCATTTCAAAAATAGATGTCATAGTCGCTCAGCTAGGATCTGAAGTGAAACTCGCGTAGGAGGCTTTGTGAGGAGCTGCAGCCACCCAGACATCTCCTCTCTATCCTGTGCCTCCCTGTGGGTGCTCTGCACATACTACACACAACGCCCCTTCCTGACACACCCTCCCCACGATCCAAAACCACTAAGTAGAAAATTTCAGAAGTAAACAATCCATGAGTGTTAAGCAACACCTGTGATGAGCTGGCAAACACCCCTTTAATCAGCATGCCTGCCCCCCACCCCCACCTCACAGTCCTCCCCCAACCCCACACCACAAGTCCTCCCCACACCCCCACCCCACAGTCCTCCCTCTACCCCCACACCACAGGTCCTGCCCCCCATCCCCACCCCATAGTCCTCCCCCCACCCCCATCCTATAGATCCTCCCCAGTCCTCCCTCTACCCCCACCCCACAGTCCTCCCCCCACCCCCACACCACAGATCCTACCCCCACCCCCATCCCACAGGTCTTCCTTCTACCCCCACCCCACAGGTCCTGCCCCCCACCCCCACCCCATAGTCCTCCCTCCATCCCCCCATCCCACAGGTCCTCCCCACACCCCCACCCCACAGGTCCTCCTTCTACCCCCACCCCACAGGTCCTGCCCCCCACCCCCACCCCATAGTCCTCCCTCCATCCCCCCATCCCACAGGTCCTCCCCACACCCCCACCCCACAGGTCCTCCTTCTACCCCCACCCCACAGGTCCTGCCCCCCACCTCCACCCCATAGTCCTCCCCCCACCCCCCCATCCTACAGGTCCTCCCTTCCTTCAGTCACTCAATGGCTGCCTTAGTGAGCAGATCACCTGTGGTGTTACCTATGAGTTACTCTTGCCTTAGGAATCACAGCCCCACAGCTCAGGGGTAGCAATGGGCCGTTCAGATGCCCCAGGGTAAGCTGGGCGGGGCTCCTTTACTAGAGAAGGTGATAGTTCTTGACTGAGTCAAAGGGAGAGACTGGTAACATCACTGAGACATGTGGAAATGAGTGGAAATGAATCTTCTGTGAAGAAAAGGAGATTCTTCAGAGTGTTGCCATCACACACCTGCAACTGCCACAGGTACAGCCCTGGTGCACATGCAGTGCTCAGCACACACCTCCAACTGCCACAGGTACAGCCCTGGTGCACACACAATGTTCACTCTGTGTGTGTGGTCAGAAAAAAAACAGTGAAAACAGTGAATCAGGTGGATCTCTGTGAGTGTCAAGGCCAGCTTGGGCTACATAGTGAGTTCCAGTTCACCCAGGGCTATATATAGACAGAGACCCTGGAGAAAGAGGAGGGGTCGGCGGGAGCCTACATTGCATTTGTTACTAAACCCCAGTCTTAGATGTTCACGGAATGCCATGAGACACACCCGACCAGACAAAGATGGGACCACTCTACTCTACAAGGCTTCATTAAAATGCACACATTTCACTGACTGGGCGATCAAATGTTTGGAATGTTACATGGAATTCTATTAATTTGAATCTATCCTCTCCTCTCTCTCTCTCTCTCTCTCTCTCTCTCTCTCTCTCTCTCTCTCTCTCTCTCTATGTTTCTGTCTCTCTGTATGTGTATGTGTGTATACATGTGCACATGTGTGTATGTGCGTGTGTGTGCATATATACATGTGTGTGTGCATGCATGTGTGCATGTGTGTGTGCATGTGTGTGTGCATGTGTGTGTGCATGTGTGTGTGCATGTGTGTGCATGTGTGTTGCATGTGTGCATGTGTGTGTGCATGTGTGCGCATGTGTGTGTGCATGTGTGTTGCATGTGTGTGCATGTGTGCATGTGTGTGTGCATGTGTGTGTGCGCCAGATGTCAACAGTAGATATCTTCCTCTACAGATGGCAACACTGAGCGTCTTCCTCTGTCATCCATCATCTTATTTTTTGAGACAGGGTTCCCATTAAGCCCAGAGATCAGCAGGTGGCTAACAGGTCAGTGAGCTCCAGGGATCCACCTGTCTCTGCCTGCCCCACCCACCAGCACACGTGAGCAGCAGGTGCTGGGATCTGAACTAGGGTCTCAGGCTTGCACTCAGGCACTTTGCTAACTGAGCCATCACCCTGGCTCCCTGTTTCTGCCTTCAATGGTCCCTGAAACAGAAATGGCTGGTGCCCCCACATCTTAGTTTTCCTCTTGAACCTCCCCCATCAGTCAACTTGAAAGCACACAGGTGAACAAAAGGCTGAAGGCTGACTTTGACCAGAAGTTCTCACATGCCTAACGGCTCATTGCTGGCTTTCACTTGCCTGCGAAACCTTTGGAAATGCCAACATTTGTGGGGGAAGCACTCTCCCTTCAGTTGAGTGGCTGAGGAGGAGCCACTGTGGGGAGAGGTCAGGAGGTGACAGCAGGGTATTGGCAGAGAGGGGCCTGTGCTACAAAGGCAGGATGACTGGCGGAGCCACGCCATGAAGAGCTTAGAAAGCTGCCTCATGTCACACAGGTCACAGTTTATACAATTGGCTTTCCTGCTGGATGCCAGCCCTGCGACTGCCCACCGGGGACACACAAGGAAGTCCTGAGAAGGGAAAATGAATAAATACGACACACACTTGTTGTTACACCTGTTTTCAGGCACAGATGAGGGGCTTTTTCTGCAGGTGTCTCTAGCCCTTGATGTCTCCTGCGTCAGAGAGACACAGTTTGGACATTTCAAATCGATGAACAAGAAAGCTTGAGGCAGGCTCACCTCGAAGCAGATCCAGCATTTGGGAGGTAACAGGAAGAGCTGGGGATGGGACCAGAACCAGGAAGTGCACACGGCAAGGGTGTCCTCTCCACGAGGCCCTGCGAGGTGGTTCTGTTCCTCTCAGGAATTCACTCCTGCAGCCTGAGGGTGCTCAGGAGACACGAGCTCTAGGGTACTCCTGGCCCACCCTCCCGTGCACAGTCACTGCCCCCTACAAACGTCCCACACCAGGGAGTGTTGAGGAGATACAGCAAGAGGCAAGGGTGTGTGGAAAGCTTGCCAGGTGCCCAGCTCACAGCAGGCCCTAACCAGTAAGCGGGTCCTATCAATGAGGGTCTTTGAACCTGTCCTCATGTGCCTCCCACTGCTGTTTAAACACCATGACCAAAAGCGACTTAGGAGTAAAGGGTCCGTTCAATCTTACAGCTCACAGTCTATCATGAAGGGACGTCAAGTCAGGCCCTGAGGCAGGCACCGGAGAAATGGCTGACTTCTCTTGCTCTCCAGGCTCACATTCAGCTACCTTTCTTGTGTCTCCAAGACCACCGGCCCAGGGGTGGCACCACCACAGCGAGCTCGGCCCTCCACACCCATCATTAATTGGGAAAATGTCCCCACAGACCTGCCGATGGGCTAATCTGATGGAGGTCATCACTCAACTGATGGACACTCTGCCCAGATGAAAGGGGTACTGTGGGAAAGCTTAAGCTTTGTCACAGGTGGGAGCAGTCTTGGCGGGCTTTACCCTTGGGGCACCCCATGAATACCTTGTGACAGACTGAGTGGAGCCATCCTGGGTCTGGAATTCAGGAAGCAGACCTGGGAACCCCAGCTGGACTATTGTCTTGCTAATGGACCCTCACCGGGAGAGGGAGACGGTCCTTCCCACGTGACTCAGGCAGTTGGGGAAGAGAGAATAACAAAGTGAGCTGGGCAAGAGAGCGTGAGAGCAGCGGACCAGCTGGACCAGCACGCGGGCTAGAGAGACACCTAAGGACCTATCCCATGGAACGGCTACCGAAAGGTTCACTCTTTTGTCCCTTTAACCTTTTTCCTTCTTGTATAAGCTAGTTGGGTTGTATAATAAAGTTTAATTGCTAAGAAACAGAGTCAACAGGGTACCGGGAGAACCCTGTAAGAAGTTTCTTATTTAACTTTTCATTCTTCTTAACGATGACTTCCACTTGCTTGGAGACGCACTTTGTTTGGTTGGTTGTTCTGCTGTCGTCGTCGTCATTGTCGTCGTCTTTGTCATTGCTGTTTTCAGACAGGACCTCACTCTTCAAACTTGCAGCCATTCTCCTGCCTCGGTGTCTGAAGTGCTAGGATTCATAAGTGTGAGCCGCCATCCTCAGCTTGTTCTTTGCTTAGCTCCTGGATGCTTGGTTGAGTCCTTGGCTCATGGTGACTTGTGTTTCCGGGTGCTTCGTGGGCACCATTTTCACACAGCTTGGAGTATCTCGTGCTCAACACGCCTTAAAGGCTCTTCCTCCCCGACCCACTTTTCCTCTTGTCTCCACCAGCTGAATTGGAGACAGAACCCTCCATCTACTGTTCACATTAGAAGCTTCCAAGGAATTGCTCCCAGCTGACCCTGTCACCTGTGTCTGGGCCGTCTCCCTCCTGAGCACCTTCAGGTCCATGCACCTTCTCCACAGTCTCTACCACCTCAGCAGTTTGCTGCGGGCCTGGCTGAGGAGGAGAGGGCGTGTGCTTCCCCAGAGCCCCTACCATTGCTTCCCTGGTTGTTTAGTTCGTGAAATCCTCAGGCTGGGGTCAGGGGAGGGGAAGGGAAGTCAATGGTGGCCTCAGCTCTGATCGTTACGTTCCTCGGTTGGCTGAGAGCTTTCTGTCACCACAGTGGACTCCTGGCTCTGTTCTAAGGGGGAGTTCCAGTTTCAACCTCCCCCCACCCCCACCTCAGCTGCTTCTCGACCATTACAAACCAGTCATTCTTGGTAAAGAAACACTTCCTTACTGGTTTGAAAACAGCAGCCCCCTGAGGTGCCCAGCCCACCCCCTGCACTGCGTCTTAGTGTCCCCTGCCTCTAAGGCTGCGGAAGGCAGTGCTGGTGGCGGGCTAATCCTTTGGCAGGTAAACAACTGGTACCCACTTAGCTTCCCTAACTGTGGTAGCCCAGAGGTGCCTGGTTGACTTCTAGAATGTCCTACGGGGAACGGAATCTACTATATGCCCCATGACTGTTCGGTACTGCTAGATTACTCTCTATACCTCAGTCTAAGTAAAGCTATTTATCATCCCATATGGCCTTGATCACTGGCTGAATCAATAACCTTGTCTCCTAGGCCTCCCCTATTCCTTTTGTGGGTTTGTGCAAATATTTCCTTTAGGCCATCTGCTTTCCAAACAAACTGGGGTTAGGACTTTGTTCAAGAGTCTGCCCTAAGGTGGTTTGAATAGGATTGACCCCATAGACTCCTGTGTTTGAATGCTCAGTCACAGGAAGTGGCACTATTAGGAGGCGCGGCCTTCTTGGAGGAAGTGAGTCACTGGGGGGCGGGCTTTGAGGTCTCAGATGCTCAAGCCTAGCCACGTGTCTCTGTCTCTTCCTGCTGCCTGAGGATCTGCATGCAGAACTCTGTTCCTTCTCCTGCACCACATCTGCCTGCACGCCGCCATGTTTCCCGCCATGATGATGAAGGGCTAAACCTCTGAACTGTAAGCCAGGCCCCGTTTAATGTTTTCCTGTCTAGAGTTGCCCTGGTCTTGGTGTCTCTTCACAGCAATAGAAACCCTGACTCACACAGCCCTCAGGGAAGACAGCGCACTTCCTTCACCCACTCTCACTCAAAGTCTCAGGGAACCGCAGTGCCACAACACTACTTCTGTATACTGTGCAAAGCCACCTAGAACCAGATGTCAAATACTCCTCCTCAGTCATCCGACACCTGGAGACTCCACAGGATGTCACAGATGCAGAGCGAGGACGTGGTTGTCAGGAGACGGGAGCAGACCATGAAAACAAAGTTAAGTACCACTAAATGTTGTCTCCTCATGTCTTCGAGCCCTGCCTTACAGCCTCCATTCAATGACAAAATGCTTTTAGATGCTTCTCTCTGACAGAAAGGTGACTTCACAAAGGGCAGCTCAGACCACAAGCATCGGCCTGTGCCCTGCTGGGGCAGTCAGTCCCTGCTAAGACACATTCTCAAAGGGGAATTCACATGGTCAAGACAGCCTGAGTTAGTCCCAATCCCTGGGCCCTTGCCACGTGGATAAAGGCTGCTTCCTTGTCTTTTGTAGCTTCCCAAGGGCCAGGCCCACCTGGTGGCTAAAGCTCTTTCCTCCACCTTCAGAGCCAACAGCACTTCATCTGTCTGACCTTTCCTCCAAAGTCATATCTCCCTCTTCGCCTTTAAGAATTCACAGGATTAGCTGGGCGTGGTGGCGCACCCCTTTAATCCCAGCACGCGGCAGGCAGAGGCAGGCGGATCGCTGTGAGTTCGAGGCCAGCCTGGTCTACAAAGCAAGTCCAGGACAGCCAGGGCCATGCAGAGAAACCCTGTCTTGGGGGGAAAAAAGAATTCACAGGATTAAACTGGGCTTCCTGTGTAACTGAGAGAGTTCTCCCCCGGCACCCCACCCCCACCCCGCACTTCAAGGTCCTCAGCCTTGGTCACATCAGCAGTGTCCCTTCCGGCTCCAGGAACTTGGGCCAAGTCTGCAGTATTGCCTTAGTACCGTAGCTAACAATCGGAACTTCAGGGTAGCCTGAATCCCTTTCAGTTTGTGGATCCTACTATTCTCAGTAAGTTTCAAATGCAGCTGATGATGCACCTTGGCGAGCTTCCGTATACGCTGTCTGATTTGCAGCTACTCTGTGGCTCATGAGATGAGTGCATTCAGCACACGCATAGAAACTCCCCCGGTCGCAGGCTGCGGGTTCTAGGCCAGCGATTCAAGAACTTGAGGTTCCCACTTTCCTTCAGAATGACGGGGCCTCTCCAGAACCTTCTAATCCAGCGGCTGTTAAGGCTCTCAGGTTCTCTGTCTTGCAGCGGTCTGTGCTTCCCTTGCCTTGGCTTGTTGTCACAACGTAATTAGATAATTCTGTTTATTGTGTGAGCTATCCTAGCTTTAACTGTTAACTTGACACAGCTTAGACTCATCCAGCAAGGGAGACCCAACTAAAGGATTGTCCAAGTCAAATCCAAACACTGGCCTGAGGGCGCGTCTGTGGGAGGTCGTCTTAACTGTTAGTTGATGTAAGAAGAACCAGCCCACTGAGGGTGTCACCGTTCCCTGGGCAGGTGGTCCTGGGGTATATAAGAAAGTCTGTGGGGGGACTGGAGAGATGGCTCAGAGGTTAAGAGCACTGGCTGCTCTTCCAGAGGTCCTGAGTTCAATTCCCAGCAACCACATGGTGGCTCACAACCATCTGTAGTGAGATTTGGTGCCCTCTTCTGGCATGCAGGCACCTATGGAGGCAGAATACTACATAAATAATAAATAAATATAAATAAAATCTTAAAAAAGAAAGAAAGAAAGAAAAACAGTCTGTGGACAAGCCAGCAGGCGGCATTCCTCACTGGTTCCCACTTTCACGTTGCTGCTTGAGTTCCTGCCCTGACTTCCCTCGGTGATGAACTATGACCTGGAAGTATAAGCCAAATATATCCTTCCTCTGCTTCCCTTGTAGCGTCTGACCAGAGTAATATAAACAAAGCCAGAACACATCCCTTGTACTATAGCTGTGTCTTTTTAGTGCTTTTAGTCCAAGGCTGACATCCCCTATGCTGGTTTCCCTGGGTCTGTGTGGTGACTCCTCACACTAACAGCCGGTGTTCTGTGATTTTCCCCACCCTGGGAAGAATAAACAAATGCCTGTTTGCTGTAGATGGGGCATCAACTATAGACCAGCCAAGTCTACCTTGGTGAACTAGTTAGTTTACTGAGCTACTCACAGGAGCGCACATGGCGGAGTTACTGTGGGAGACATGGGCGGCTACAGTAGGGAAAGGCCAACCCCAGCATGCGTGGGTCAGGAGAGCTGTATCCCAGAGTTCTCTGTGTCCTTGCACAACTTGCAGGCAATGCTGTCTGGGAGTCTTTTCTCTGCTGGAAACTATGTATTGCTTTTATCAGAGCACCCTTAGGAGTCCTCAAACTCACTCAAGTTCTGCCTCTCTGATCCCTCCAGGAGGAAATTACTGAGTCCAGAGGAAATGCCACCAGGGTGACTTAGGTATAAGAAGCCAAATGTAACTTTGACTTTAGCTCAAATGAACATTAACTGGGCCTGAGATGTCTCAGAGGTCGCTGCTCTTGCTGAGGACCTGGATTCAGTTCCCAGCACCCACATCAGGTGGCTCACAACTGCCTGTGACTCCAGCTCTCCGGGACCAGACACTCTCTCCTGGCCCCTGTGAGTTCTGTGTGCACACACACAGACAAATGCATATACATAATTAAAAATTATATTCTAATGGGAAAAAAGGAAGACTTTCTGTTGCGGTTTGGACATGAATTGTCCCCTACAGGCTCACATGTGACTTTGTCTGAGGGTGTTGTTTGGAACAACTAGAAGCCCTTAGGCAGTGGAGCTGGAAGAAAAGGATCAGTGGGAGCAGACCTTGTTGGCTTGAGAGTGCAGCCCCACATCCTGTCTGTCGTCTGCTTTCCTGATTGTCAACTCAATGTGGGAGCCAGCTGCCTCCCACTCCTGCTACCAGGCACCCCCACTACCAAAACAGATTGTATCCCCTCAAACTGTAAGCCAAAGCAAGCCTTATGCCAATGCAACCCCCGGTGTCCACCCATTCCTAGCATCTGGAGAAAGATGTGCCCGTAGCTGGTCCCAGTCCACACTCCAAGGCTGAAGACTGGACTGTGAAGTCCACAGAAAAGGGCAGATGCCCAGACACTCCCCCGTGGGTCAAGTGTGCCCTCCAGAGCCTTCCCCCACCCCACCCCCCTCTGTTGCTCCACTTGGGCCCTCGGCCTACGGAACGTTGCAAGCAGGTCTCTTTTACCCCGTTATTGATTCAGTTTCCAGCCGTGCGTGCCAACCAGCTCTGAAAACACCCTGTGGACACACTCAGGGGTGGGCACCACCAGCTTGCTAGGCACATGTCTCTCAGTCAGGCAAGCTGATAACCCAAACTAACCATGGTAACCTGTAAGTGGGCAGAAAAACGAAGGTAAGGTCAGGGTAGAAGTACACAGATGCTGGCAAAGTTGGGCATTGCCAGGCCTGTCCCTGCCACACTTCCTACAGGACATTCACGTTACATCGTCACGGATTCAATTCCACATCACGGGGACAGACTTGATTTCCACTGATAAATAAATATTCAAGATCTTAAAATGTGTTGAATACAATATATGCCAACCTTTAAAGAATCAAGAAACCCCAGCAAAATGCTCACTCCCAGTTTCCAGCTCAAAAGTTTCTTGATAAGTCGTGTCCCTGAGAGGTCACTGCCCGGCTTGGAGGCCCTTCTTGGGATGCGGGCTGTTGTTCCTTTTTCACTTGGGATTTCATTTTAAGACAAGCTCTTCCTATGTAACCCAAGCTGAGCTTGAATTCTTGACCCTCCTGCCTCAGCCTCCCAAGCACCCGGGTTACAGGTGCAGACCACCACACCCTAGACCTGAAACTCAGATGACGTCACTGGGATCCGTCCGACTTCATCACTTCAGCCATTCAGATCTGGCCTCCTCTCAGATGTAATCAGACTGGATCCCAAGGGCGACTTTAACACTTAAAATGCGCAGCCTTCCAAAGCTGCAGAAGTGCGTGCAGTTGGCGTCTCCTCTGTGAAGGAGTGTACAGGGGTCTTCCTGAGTCAACCTGTGTCTCTCAGCAGCCCAACCTGGCAGGATCGCACAAACACAATGGGTTCCGGCAGGTGTCCGCAAAAAAGCCAAACCACAGGCCACGCCACTTGTCCTGCCTGCCACTCCTACAGCAGGGCCGAGCCTGGAGGGAAGTCTAGGTTTCAGCTTTCTGGACTCTTAATAGGGCTGTCGGCTCGCCATGGTTCTCATAAAAGCTGTTTTCCTTGTGATTAAGTTGTATTTGCCCCTTAACTATGTGGTAAACAAACCCTCAACTCCTGCCTCCTGGTCAGAGCGCCATTGCCTCATAACTGGAACTTGGAGGGCAGCGGGCTGGCAAGGCCACCAGGGACAGAGAGCCAAGCATCCCCATTTGGTTATCAGCTCTGTTGACAGGAGGGGGGGCACATATGACTGTGTGGCATGGCCAGCAGGTTGGGCTGGCGTTTCCCCAGCTGTAAAAGGCCCGCTGTTTAGAACATCTGGCAGGGGAGGGGCAGACCAATCGTGTCTGACCCTGTTCTGAGCTCAGGGTTGACAGGGCTGCAGTGGCAATCGGCCAGCCTTCTCCACGGCCTCACTCCAGGCAGGAGACATCTCCTGAGCCACCGCTGAGGGAGGTCAGACACAGGGGATTCCTGAAAAAGGTGGCCAGGGGCTCAAATGAATAGGAGAGGTTTCTTGAGAAATTTCTGAAATACATGACTTGGGGGGGCAGGGAATTGGGGCAATGCCTAGACATGACTTGATGTTCCCCCCAACCACCACCACCCTTAGGGGCAATCGCTGTCAAAGTTGACTTATTTATAATATCTTTTAATTATTTTAGCCAATGGAGTGTGTATGTGTGTTACAGGGGTGTGTGTGTGTGTGTGTGTGTGTGTGTGTTTAATCATCTGCGGTCAAGTCCCAGTTCACAAGAGCCTTTGAATCCAGGGGAGTCCAACCGCCAAACCCACACCCAAATATTTTCTAGATAACAGAAGTGCCATTGCTGGGTTGAGCTCATGGGTGCACAGACAAGCTTTTGTGGCTGGATGGTAAGGACTCAAGTGGGCAGCGAGTGAGAGGACGGCACAAGAAGAGCTACAGCGAGGCATTCATCTGTGCCCTGTGCAGCGCCTGGAGAGATTCCATAGAAACCAACCTCTCTCCTGGGTGCATAAGCACAGTAAAGCACCCAGTGGGCAAAGTGAGGCACCCAGCGATCACAGTGAGGCACCCAGTGGGCATAGCAAGGCACCCAGTGGGTGCTGTTGAGTTCTGTCGGTCATTAGGCTTAGTGCTTATCGGTCTGAACATGAAACATCCCCACAGGCCCACGGGTTTGCGTACTTGGTCCCCAGCCTGTAGCAGTGTTCTGGAAGGCTGTGGAACATTTAGGAGGTGGAGACTTGCTGAGGAAGGGCGCTGCTGCGGGGGAGCCTTGGGGTTTTATGCTCAGCCCTCTCTGTGTCTGCTCCCTGCTTCCTGGAAGCGGCCAGCTGCTTCCTCTTCATACCCTGTCCTGTCCACCATGCTGGCTGGTCCTCTTCACACCCTGTCCTGTCCACCATGCTGGCTGGTCCTCTTCACACCCTGTCCTGTCCACCATGCTGGCTGGTCCTCTTCACACCCTGTCCTGTCCACCATGCTGGCTGGTTTTCCATCAACTAGACACAGGCTAGGCTCATCTGGCAGGAGGGGCTGTCAACTGAGAAAATTCCTCCCCCCATGTTGGTCTGTAGGCAACTCTATGTGTGAAGAATTTTCTTGTTTAATGATTGGTGTGGGAGCGCCCACTCCTGGGCAGGTGGTGAGCAAAGCGCAGAGGGCCAGGCAGGAAGCAGTGTTCCTCCATGATCTCTGCCTCAGGTTCCAGCTCCAGGCTTTTGCCTCCCTTGACTTCCTGCCCTGGCTTCCTCAGGGATGTAGTGTTCCTGGGACCTGTCAGTCAAATAAACCCTTCCCTCAAGCTGCCTTTGGTCATGATGCTCATCACAGCAGCAGAAAGCAAACTAGGACACAACGTGATGGACACCCACATGATGGACACTACCATGATGGACATCCACACGATGGACACTACCATGATGGACACCACTGTGATGGACACCCATGTGAATGGACACCCACATGATGGACACCCATGTGAATGGACACCCACATGATGGACACCCATGTGATGGACACCCACATGATGGACACCCATGTGATGGACACCCACATGATGGACACTACCATGATGGACATCCACATGATGGACACCCACGTGATGGACACCCACCATGATCGACTGTGCCCTTTCTTAAACCATAAGCCAAAAGAAACACCTCTTCCCTTCCCTCCTCCTCCCTTCCCTCCTCCTTACTTCCTGTCCTCCTTCCTTCCTGTCCTCCTTCCTTCCTGTCCTCCTCCCTTCCTGTCCTCCTCCCTTCCCGTCCTCCCTTCTCTTGCTTCTTCTCAGACATTTGGTCCTAGCAACAAGAAAGGAAACCAATCCAGTTGGTGAAATTCTCCATTAAATACAAGACCAGAAGCATCCGTGCCAAGATCTCAAGGCAAGCAGTCACATCTCAGGACTTTTGTACTGAGCTGGCATTTCTACAAATAAATGCACAGCCTTAAATGTTTATTATATGAATACACGAACCCAGTTCAACACAGGTCCAGCACTGTTATCAAATGTTAATTATCCCATCAGGCATGTGGCACACACCTGTGATCCCAACACTGAGGAGGCTGAGGCAGGTAGCTCATACACTGGAAGCCAGCCTGAGATACATAATAAGACATATCTCAAAAAAGAAAAAGTTAAAATAAAATTTTAAAAACTCTGATGATAACAGAGATAAGATGATCAATCCCGGGTGTCTTTGCATGCGTGGCTCTGGTGATGGTTTATGGCCTTTTACTTTTTCTCTTTTAGGAAATATGAAGAGGAAAAACAAGAAACTGTGTACACCTTAGGACCGCAAGCACGGGGAAGAAGAGGATAAAGTGTGGTCCAGAACAGATGAAAGCCAGATGGTAACCACTTAGCTTAATAACTGGCTTGCTTCAGGAAGCCTGGAAAATTCTACATGCTCAACAGAGGTTGGCAGGTCAGCTCACATGTAGAATGGGGCAGAAAGACAGCCTATAGCACCACGTTTATTCCGTGGGTCAGGCCACTGCCTTTACCCTCCGAGTCACCTGCGCTGAGCAGTGCCTGGGGCGTGGGACATGCTCCGCAAATTACTATTCTAAGATTTAGTTTACTTTTATGTATACGTATGTCTGTGTGTGTGCTGGTATGCTGAGCTGTATGTGGGTGCCTACAGACACCAGAGGAAGGGTACAGGTTCCCCAGTAGTGCTTTAACTGTTTTATCATACAAGTTCTGGAAACTGAGCACAGGTCTTCTGGCAGCGCAGCACGTGCTCCTCACCACTGACCATCTCTCCAGCCTCTCAGTGAATAACCTCAATAATGTGGGGATCCAGCGCCTTTGAAATCTAAAAGGAGAAAATGCTTTCAAATAACAGGTGATATGATCTAGGTGGGATGACGGGGGAACTTTCCTCCATGTGACAAAGCTGAGACATCAGCAATGGGTCCACACAGGCTATGAGGTTTCTGCCCCCTGGAGCTTGTAAGAAGCAAGGCCATCTAAATCTTACTTTACTCAATAAAAGTCGCAAAAGCTAAGGCCTAAGAAATAAAGTCAATGAGCCGAGGAGACAGTTCAGCCAATAAAGTCCTCACCGAGCACCCACGTATAAAACCAGGCATGATAACTAACGCTTGTAGTCCCGTGCTGGGGAGGTGGAGACAGGAGGTGAGTCCCCAGGCCCCTCATTAAACAGATGAGGTAGCTCCTGAGGAGCAACATTCAAGGCTGACCTCTGACCTCCAACTCGCATAAACACATGCATATGCACTCACACGCGCACACATATCTATGTTGTACAATGTGCGTGCGTGCGATTGAAGTTTTTGCAGTAAACACACCTGGTCACGTGTCTCCCAAGACCACTTTGCAGTCTCTCTCTCTTGTGCATTTCTTTTACATTAGGAAGGTCTTGTCTGAACACTTCAAGCTCCTGGGCCTTTCTACAATGGGCGTGAGCTGTTGTTATGTCTTTCCTAAATCCCAAGGCCTCACTTTGAAGTGATGACTCACAGAGAGAACTTTGTCAGGCCAACTGGGCCATAAAAATATTAAGTGTGGTTTTCGGCAATAAAGGTCTTTATGGTCTTACTCACTTCCTGCCATGAAGCAGTGCATTAAATTGTACTTTAAAGCAATTAATGACCTGCCTGGGATGTTTCACAAGGAATTCACTATTATACAGTCTAGAAGCATTGATATAAACAGCGAGGTTAATTAAAACATTGGAGGTGCGCAAGAAATGTCACCTGCAGTGACCTGCAGAGTGTGGCGTGTTGGAACATGGCAGTGCTGGGGCACAAACTCTCTGCCCCGTGTAGAACTCAGGGGTTGAACTTAGGTCACGGGGCTTGGCAGCAGTTACCCATCAAATCATCTCACTGGACCAACATCACTGTGCTGTTGAAATAGGACAATTTCAGTTGAAATAGGACAATAGGAAACTTAGGTTTCTCATACCTCGGCAGATGCTCTCCAAGAGCTGGTTGAAGCCCTAGTTAATTACCCCCACTTTGGGGCCACTTAGCTTGGAGCTGGAGCCCCAGTCCCCTCTGCCCAGCGCTGCCGTTAGCTTTTAGAGCCAGCCAAACAACAACAAAACCACTTCCTGTCTTGGTTAGAGCTAAGACTTCTGCTTCGCTGGCTGGACCGTCTCTCTGGCCAAGCAACGCACTTCGGTTCCGTGCTGAATTCAGTCCACCACTTTCAGCCGTGCGTCAAGTGGTGCCTGCCTTCTGAGAAGCAGGGCTCCAGGGCCACATTTCAGGTGGGGGAGAACTACAAGCTGAGGTCCTTTTAGACTTTCAGAGCATCCCCCACTGCCCACTCCCACGCATCTTTCCTGAGGCCAGTCCTTGCTGCTCATCTTTCTTTTCATGCTGAGCTGTAGCGAAATGACTGGCACTGCCATCTTGCATGGGGCATCTCACGGCCACCCGCTACACGCCAAGGCTTTTGCAGACCATGATGGGCTCCGTGGGTCCCCCAGGCCCTGACCTCATCAGCACTTCAAATATGAGACTTTCATTTGTGTTACAAGGAGAACAGAATGCATGTGTTTGGTTGGTGAGGTTTAGAAAAGGGCCGGCCAAGTACATACCTGGTACACACCTGTCCGCTTTAAGTTCACATTGTGTGGCTGACCCATCTGCAGAAACGGCACCTGAAAGAACTCCCAGGAGGAAGCACTGTTCTTGGGGGTCTTTTTATCCAAGCATCAAAGATTCACCTTAAGTCCACGTTATTTATACAAATCACTCTCCTGGCAAAGTCAGAATCATGATCACTGTAAGAAAACACTAGATTTATGCTGATCTTGCTTGTAAGTGTTACTGTAATTTTCCTTTTCTTGAAGGGAGCTGAACCAATTCTGTTTGACATAAGTCCTAGTTGGAGCCCAAGATTTCTGGGAAATCTCTTTGTGCGGTGCCAAAGCCTTGGTTTAATTACTCTGACAATATGCAAACTTTTGAGGCTGTTTGCCCCTGAGACTGAAATACGGATGTTGTTTTAGATGGGTGCTTGGCTGAGAAGATTACAACTTGATCTGCAAAGAGTGCAACTTAGGAGAACATTCTGTGATCGTTCTCTCACTATCAGATGCTTGAGAGCCGACCTCCAAAGCTCCAGGCTTTAAATCTCCCTGGCCACCCTGCAAATGCCCTCATAGGAACCTACACTACACAGCTAAATGCTTCTCCACTGGAAAAAAATGAATAATTATTCCAGGTATTTTTCTTAGAAAGAAATTACTCAGACAAGTGGAAAAAGAAAGACGGGGCAGGGGCTGGGGGAACATTTTCTTCCTAGAGAGATTTCTTAATTCTGGCCCAGAACATCCTATGAAAAGCGCCTCGGGGATGTTTCGCCGAAGAGAGTTCAGGAGAGTGTTTAGTAGCAAGTGTTTTCCCCCTAATATGGACACCTTGTACCAGCCAGGCATATTGTCATCAAAAAGAGGTCTGCCAGAGGCCCTGGCACAGCTCAGGAATTTTTATTTAAAATCCCTCTCTCACTCTTAAAATAAAATTTTAAAAAAGGCAAAGCTGAATCCACTCACCTCTCTGACGCTATAAAATGGTACCTGAACAGAGGCTATGCCTGCTCGGCTCTCTAGACACCCTTTCCCCATTTCTATTGGCCCAGAACTGCTTAGGTGCAAGACAAATGATCCCAGCTTGGACAGTCTGACTTTCTGAGCTCTGGATCTGACTTTGGTTAAAGAGACAAATGAGCTGGGAGGCCTGGATGAAGCTGTCAGGGCAGCACACTCAGGAGTCTGCTCCCTAGTCCCTGCTCCTGAGGAGAGTTCAAGTCCCCAGCACCCGAGCTTGGTCACGCATGTCTGTAACCCCAGCACTGTGAGGGGCAGAGACAGCAGGCTCCCTGTGCCTTGCTGGCCACCAGCCTAACTCAGGTTTCAGTGAGAGGCCTGCCTTAATAGAGCAGAGTCTCATAGAACAAGAGACAGATGTCTGGGGCTGGAGAAATGGCTCAGAGGTTAAGAGCACTGTCTGCTCTTCCAGAGGTCCTGAGTTCAATTCCCAGCAACGACATGGAGGCTCACAACCATCTGTAATGAGATCTTGTGCCCTCTTCTGGTGGGCAGGCACACATGCAGGCAGAATGTTGTATACATAATAAATAAATCTTTAAAAAAGAAAAGAAAAGACAAGACACAGATGCCCTTTTCTGGCATCGACAGGTACATTATACTCTTCTGGCCTCTGCAGGTATTCTGAAGTACATACAGCTGCATTCACACGTGTGACTATAACACACGTGCAGCGCATATGCGCACACACACACACACACACACACACACACACACACAGAGAGAGAGACAGAGATCTGGTCCCACGTGTGACAGCAAAGAGATTTCCAATCACTTCAAACTAAGAACAACAGGAAATAGAAGGGCTGGAAAGGTGGCTCAGCAGTTAAGAATACTTTTTGCAAAGGACACTTTTGCAAAGGACCCAAATTCCCAGAACTCAGGTAATTCACAGCTGCCTTTAACTCCACCTCCAGAGGATCTGCTGCCCTCTTCTGGCTTCCACGGGCACACGCACAAGTACACACATACACACAGACATATTTAAAAAATTAAATAAATATTTTAATGGGGAGTAGAAATAATATTTTATGACATTAACATAATTTACATTCCTTGAATCTCCTAGTCACCTCTGTGGGACAGGAAAACGGTAAATAATTTAGCTTGGAGGTGGAAAGACCAACTCAGAACTGTCCAGGGAGGAAGCAAAGGGGAGCTATAGCATTGAGAAGCAAACAGTTGAAATCCCAGACTTCAAGGCACCTGTGACACCAAGGGCATCCCGGAAAGGCTCTCTCAGACTCTAGTTCTGCCCCTGCCACAGGCTCACCTAGAAAAAAATGAACTAGCACTCCCAAGGTGCACTGTGGCAGAAGGAATGGTGCTCTGCATGGTGGGCAGGTAGTGCTTCCTTCACACCGGTCCCCTCCCGGAAGTGGGCCACACCCTTCCCCTCCCGGAAGTGGGGAGTCGGAAGTGCTGCAGTGGCTGGTAGGTTCACTGGTGCAGTTAAATATACATGTGACCTCATAACGCTTCAAGAGCATATGAGAAGACCTCATCATGTGATCTTATGGAGGAATAAGCCATCCCTGGAGAGGAAAAGGCACTGTAGCCTACCACTGCTGGTTACTCTCCACACTGTGAGAAAATGCCTGGCAAATGCAGCCTAAGAAGAGAGGGTTAGGTAAGCATGGATGCGCACCATCTCGGTGGTGCTGGTGGTCAGGCAACCCAGAGCAGACACAAGCAGAACCAAGCTATGAAAGCCCAGGGCCCACTCCCAGTTCCTTTAACAAAGCCTCGCCTCCTAACGGTTCTAGAATCTTCCAGGCCTGCACCACCATCTGGGGACCAAGTGTTCACACATGAGCCCATGAGGACATTCCACATTCAAACAACTTTTCCCGGTGGGAAATCAAAACCAATGGAAAGGGTGGATGTTTGAAAACGGAGGTGAGCCAAGTGGTGGTGGCACACGCCTTTAATCCCAGCACTTGGGAGGCAGAGGCAGGTGGACCTCTGTGAGTTTTAGGCCAGCCTGGTCTACAAAAGTGAGGCAAGGACTGTCACACAGAAAAACCCTGTCTCAAAAAAAGAAAAGAAAAAAGAAAGAAAGAAAGAAAACTGAGATGAATAAAATAACCAATTAGAAGATTGGCGTAGACAGTTACTCCTAGAAGACAGCTATTGAGTAGTAAGCATGGCTGTTGTGGGAACAGAGGCAAGGGAGGAGTGGGGAACAAGAAATTGCAGCATCTCTGATGAGCCATTTAATTTTTTTTTTTAATGTTTTAGCTACTTGCAGAAAAGTCTCTGATTAAAATATAAATTAACTTTCCAATCCATCAGCATTAGGTCAAAGGTTAATGACATCCTGAGACACTGATGATTTTTGTGGAACAGCAACTGCAGCTGTTAGACCCGGAGCTGTTCCCCTGGGGTTCAGGGTCCCAACTCTCTGACACCCGGTGGCCACACATCCTACTGGCAGACGCCTCTTTACACTTTGACTGTAGAGTGTTTGGATGAGTGCTGGGATGCAAAGCCAAGAACTCAGAAAGTGCTCTTAACCACTGAGCCATCTCTTCATCCCCTCATTTTAAAACCATACTTAAGTTTTACAGAACTTTTTAATTGCCAGTGAAAGTCTCTCAAAACTATAAAGAATTTGGGGGATTCATGAGCAGACAGACCAACAGCATGGGTACATCTGCAAGCATACCACCACTGAGTTAATAACTTGACAAATGCCTGAGTCGATAGCCCAGGCTGGCTCAAATTCACAGTGCTGGAGGCTGAAGCGATTCCTAAGCAGGTACAGCACTGGCTGCTCTTGCAGAGAACCAGGGTTCAATTTCCAACACTCACATGATATCCCACAGCTGCCTGTAACCACGTTTCTAGGGCATGTGATACCTTCTTTTGCCTCCTTGGGCATCAGACATGCATATGGTCCACAGACAAACATGCAAGCAAAACACTCATATATGTAAAATAAACTAAGCACTTTTTTTTAATCACAAAAAATAAAATATCACAATTATCCTGCCTCCCTCCCCCAGACACATGTCCTAGCA
The DNA here is from genome assembly GCF_903995435.1 of Acomys russatus. Classification (NCBI taxonomy): domain Eukaryota; kingdom Metazoa; phylum Chordata; class Mammalia; order Rodentia; family Muridae; genus Acomys; species Acomys russatus. Next base: position 69,421,853 of record NC_067149.1, on the reverse strand, counting down.
TTATGGTATGCCCCACCACTCCTGGGCTCTTAACAATAGATTCTCAAGATACTTCTATGTGTTTTGCTTTCAAACAAAATCTGGATCTTTTATTAACTGCAGGATGCAGCTTGTGCTTCAAAGAATGCACTCAGGGTGTGTTGCATCTTCTTTGTTGCATTCAGAGTGCAATCCTGTTGCCTTCTCGGTCCACTAGACTGAAGATGGTTTCGCAGACCGTGAGATGCCCTGGAGCAGGACACTTCACACACAGTGGCCTGTCCAGACTTGCAGTGTCTTTTCATTCTGATTGAGGGAGTGAGCCTTTGCTCCCAGTCTTGAGACAGAACCGACCGGGACTTGAGCTTTCTGTCTGAGAGGCAGCACTGCGGAGGTAGAGGGGTGCTGTGTGGCAGAGCCCTGCAGTGCTGAGAACACAGAGTGCAATACCCAGGAGAAGAGCAACTCGGCCCAGGGTGTTGCTACTGTAATCCCAGCACTGAGGCAGGGGATTAGCCTGGATTACACTGTGAGCTCAAGAACAGACTGGGCTGTATTCTAAGACCACCCAAAAGAGGGAGGAAAGAGGATGGGGAGGGGTGGGGAGAAGAGGAAGGGGGCTGGGGTAAGACAAGGGGGAGAGAAAGGGAGGGAGGGAGGGGGTAAGGGGGGGGAGGGGGGAGCCGTGAGCTGTGGACCAACTTTCAGTTTTTCTATACTTGTAGTTGAACAATTCACCTTTATCTCTAAGACAATAAAGGATCAGATATTACTTTATAGCTATCATTTCTCTTAGGGGTTCTATTGCTGTGATGAAACACCGTAACCAAGGCAACGTGGGGGGAAAGGGTTTATCTATCTACACTTCCTTATCAGTGTTCATCACATAAAGAAGTCAGCACAGGACCCCAAGGACAGGAACCTGGAGGCGGGAGCTGATGCAGAGGCCTTGGAGGGCTGCTGCTCACTGGCTTGCTCATCATGGCTTGCTCAGCCTGCTTTCTCATAGCACCTAGGACCACCAGCTATGAGGTAGCACCACCCACACAGGGTTGCCTGTAGCCAGACTCTATGGAGGTGTTTTCTCAAATGAGGCCCCCTCCTCTCGGATGACTGTAGCTTGTATCAAGATGAGATAAAACTAGCCAGGACGTCATTTGTATTTGATAGTGATATTGCTAATCAGAAAATGCAGACCAAAAAAGAAAGAAATGTTTGGTTATTGTCTGGTAGCTATCACTTAGGGAGAGTGGAAATTCAAAGCCAGTCACCGTATGGAGGCACAGAGAGGGATGGTTCTGGATCTCACAAGACCCCTGGATATTTGTCACCAGCACATCACTACCATGCAAGAGGGGCCCAGACCTGCATCCTGAAAGGAACAGAAAGAGTTGACGTAGGAATCGGGACATCAGAAGAGCGCAGCCCACAGAATCAGCTAAGCAGGGCTCACAGGGGCTCAGAGAAACTGAAGCGACAAACACAGACCTGTGTGGGTCTGAACTAGGTCCTGTGCATACACTTTACGGCTGTGTAGCTCGGCATTCCTGTGGGACTCACAACAGTAGGAGCTGGTGAGTGTCTCTTTTGCCTGCATGTGGGACCCTTTCTTTCTCTCGTACTGGGTTGCCTCGGTCAGCCTTGATATAGGGTCTGCATCTAGCCTTATTTAATGCTTCTGGGAGGCCTGCTCTTTTCTTTTTTAAGGGAAATGGAAATGGAGTAGATCTAGGGGCGGGGCGAGGGGGAAGAACTGGGAGAAGTGGAGGGAGGGGAAACTGGTGGGGGAGGTAATGTGTGAGAGAAAGAGGGGAGGAAAGGAAGGAAGAGTTGACCTGTAGCAGCCTGTGGCCCGTTCCTCACGCCCCCTGCGTCTGCCCTCACTTCCTTGTGTTAGATCCTTGTCACCCTAACGTCTATCTGTACAGCACACAGAATCGTAGAAAACACGAAGCCTCTGAGAAAGCTGGGGTACAAGTGCCATTTACCCAGCAGCCACTGAGGGTCACTATGAAAGTCTACCTTTCAAATTACCCACGTCAAATGCCTCCACAATACAATCCCATCGCCGGGCAGCTGCTTCTCCCTGCCGCACCCCAACCGGGTTTTTACTGGGTTCGCCCACTGGTTTTGTCTTTGTTTTGAGACAGTCTCACCCTGTAGCCCATGCTGGCCGAGTGCTCACTATGTAGTTCAGGCTGGCCTTTAACCCTTGGCAACTCTCCTGCCGAGCACCGGGGTGAGCGCCATCCCCTCTGGCTTCTACTCATTTGTATTTGGGAAGGACTCCACAGGCCTAGCTCAGAACTGAAACAAGCCTGACGCTAATGAGATCATTTCACAAATCATAACCAACAGAGATGCCTCCTCAGAACACGGAGGCCGACCCCGCAGAGGAGAGGAAAAAAGAAATGCCAAATGAATGAATATGCACACAGCCCAGGGCCCAGCTTGGCACAACACTCTTAGAGTGTAGGAAGCTACAAACGCTTCTTGTCGCTGCCTGCAGCCTTCCAGCCTGACTCACCGTCATCTGATGCACACTCCAACATCAACAGAAAACCCCAAGCCTAGAAGACCGGAGAACCTTCTGTGCCCTGGCCTTGAAGATAAATGACACTTGGGGAAGCCGAGGGTGGGAGTCGGTGGTCAAGCACATACTTGGCACACCCTGGGCTCAACCCCAGCAACCAAAAATAAAATAGAATTAAAGCCAGATGCCTGGTATTGTGATCATGTGCCTCTAACCCCAGCACTTGGGAGGCGGAGGCAGGCGGATCCAAAGTTTTGGGACCTCCTCAGTTATGGCAACGAGCTATGTCAAGAGCCAGCCTAAGCTACATAAAACCCCTGTCTCAAAAAAGGAAGGAAGGAAGGAAGGAAAGAAAGAAAGAAAAAGAAAAGAAAGCCTCAGAGCTGGTCCTGATTTCCATCAGGTCAAAAAATGGCAAAGAAATGATAAATATAAAAATGTTTAGGCTGGGCGTGGTGGCGTATGCCTTTAATTCCAGCACTTGGGAGACAGAGGCAAGTGGATCTCTGCAAGTTCGAGGCCAACCTGGTCTACAAAGTGAGTCCAGGACAGTCAAGGCTGCATAGAGAAACAAAAACAAAAAAATTTTTTGCTATAGTCTCTCATTACGTAGCCAATAAGGCAAGAAGATTGTCCCAGTGCTCGGAAGCTTCGCAGAGCCCTCCATGATGTGAGCTAACTTTATCCAAAATATGGTCAAAGTCAGCATCCTGGGGGCATGGAATGTCCCCTGTGCCAATTACTTGCCAGCTAGTGGCGCCGTTTTGGAAGGTTGTAGAATTATTAGGAGGGGAGGAAGCCTCACTGGAGAAGTCGGTTGCTGGGGGAGGGCCCAGGTTTTCCTCTCCCTACTTCCTGTTTCCTCTCAGCTTTCTGGTCTACCAAGATGAACAGGCCACCTTCTACTCCAACTGCCACAGCCATAGGCTGCTCCTGCCACTGTGTCTTCCCCTCCAAACCACCGGCCAGAACCGGCTCTTCTTCCCTTACGTTGCTTTTTGTCCAGTATTTGGTCATTTCAATAAGAAACAACTAGCCTGGTGTGGTGGTGCACGCCTTTAATCCCAGCACTCAGGAGGCAGAGGCAAGTGGATCTCTGTGAGTTCAAGGCCAGCCTGGTCTACAAAGTGAGTTTAGGACAGCCAAGGATACACAGAGAAACCCTGCCTCGAAAAACCAAAAAAGGAAAAAGAAAAGAAAAAAAATTACTAATAAAAGTTATGTTAATTCTCTGGGAGAAAGGAAAAAAAAAAAGAAAGAAAGAAATCTAACTCTAACTGCTAAGCAAGTGCCCACTCTGCAGTGGTTCCTTTGCCATGTGCCAAGAGTCACTACAGTCCCCAAAAGGACTGATAAGGGAAAGGACACTGAATTGACCAAGATGTTCTTTCAGAGTGAAGATGCCAGGGAGACAGCCTAAGGTTCCAAACAGGAAACTGAGGCACAACCTCTACCTAAATTCCCTATGTGTTCCTTGACACTGACTCAGCCACACTGACCCAGCTGCTGGCAGTGTGCCATTCTCCCCGCTGCTGTGATTCTGACTCTCCATCCCTTTTTATGCCTTAAATAACAGGTAAAGTAACGTGGAAACTGGGTGGTTGTGAAACACCCAGACTCCTGGCTCAGAGCTCCTCACTGACGGCTCCACGGCGCTCAAGCTGAGCCTCGAATCATCAAACAGTCCCTCCCAGACCCAGGTTACCAAGTCACACACCAGGTGAAGTGGTCTCCACCCAGAGATGCTCAGGATGCAGGCTCAGCCAAATGGGAGAAGCCCGCCTTCTGGACCACAGCCTTGCGGCCCACCTTGGAGGCAGCTGAAACGAAGCTACTGTACTCTCATGCCAGCCTCAGCCAGGACCCGCTAACAACATGGGCTTCCCGGCTATGGCTCCTGCAACCTGCTTGCTCCGGGAGGATGTGCTCCACTGTGTGGCCGGGCGGTGGAAAGCTGGCGGTCCAAGCCAAGAGCCAACAAGGCGAGTGCTGGATAAATGGCTTGAAGTGCTTTCTCAAGGGACCCTTTCCAGGCACAGGAGCGCCTCATAACCAGATTTGGCCAGAGCTGGCCGACCGCCTTGGTCGGGAGCACATTAAAAATCAAGCTACAGACACCATTTGGAAAGCAGAGAAAGCTCAATGCTCACATCTTATGTATTGAAACACTGTTACATAAAACTGACCACAAAGCCCCAAATTCATACTTTCCTACTTTGTGAGGCTGGTTACCACCAGGAATAAACCTGTGGAAGTGTGAGGCTGACTGTGTAGCCTCAAGAGGCCTACGGATAAGGCTGAGCCTCGTTCCAAACCTTGGGGGCGAGATCAATGACCTGGCCCTTGAGAGCGGCCAGGCCTGCGGCAAGGCGAGGGAGCCGGAGCTGTGGTCTCACCACACGGGTCTGGGGGCAAACACCGGCCTGAGCCAGGGCAGACCCGAGAGTCGCTTCCGGGACCCCTTTCATGTACCTCATAAAGCCCCAGACACATTGGCACAGTTCGCAGGATTTAATGAAGCGTGGGCCCTGGCTGGAGCCGGAGGGGCATTAGGGCCTCAGAATGAGGCTCTTTCATACGCTGAGAGATGGAGAGGCCAGACTTCGGCAGTGGCGTTCTGTGAGGAACTTATCACGGAGGTCTTCAGGTGTTCCTCGGCATCTCAGCGGCATCCTCCGCATCTTTGTTTTGAAGCCAGACTCAGAATAGTTCAGACAACCCCAGGACCAGGACAAGAGCTGGAACTTGAATTTCCCAAGTCTGCGTGGGAGGACGGCAGTGGAGGCTCCACCAGGCTGAGCTCCACTTTCCCGGCTCTGCCCCATCCAGTCAGTACAAGTCTACCTGAGAGAAACGCCCCGCGGTGCTTCTCACTCAAGCCACCCTAAATGCAGACACTTAGGGTCCCCTAGTTAGCTCCTTAGGAAACGGGACACCTTGTGCCTCCGTGTCCAGCCAGAAAGGGGTGTCCCTGTACCAAAGGCCGAAGGGAAGTTACAGGGAGAAAAGCCTGATTTTGTCTCACAGTTTCAAAAGGTCTCAGGCCAATCAAAGCAGGGCAGAGATGGTGGAGAACGTCGCCCACTTGCCACCCACGCCGCAGGAGCCTGAGGAGAGGCTATCACAGCACAGGGGAGCAGAAAGCCCAGGGGCTACAGCTCGCCAGAACCTGCCTATCATGACAGATTACACCCCACCTCCTAAAGGACCCAAGGCCTCCAAAAAACAGGGTGCCAAGAGCTCAGAACAGAGTCAAACCGCCTTGAATTGTCCCTGACACTAATAATGCTGTGCCCTGAGTGACCTTGACAGACCATGTTTCCTTCACTGATAAGATGGCGGTTATCTAAAAGCCCAGGACTCCCACACAGGGACATCACCAAGGCCAGAGCTGTGACCCTGTGCTCGCACCGAGACCGCGGCAACTGCAGACAGCCATGGCCTGGGAAGCCGCCGCTGCCCATGTCTGAGCAACGAGCACCGGAACTGTTGTGCCCACATTTCCGGCCGGCCAGTGGACGCGAGGGTGCACGAGGGACAGACAGGCGGTCTGCTGGGACTGCGGCCATGGTCTTGGCATGCAGAGTGGAGGCGGCTTTGGCGCTGCGCGTGGGTGGAAAGGGGAGGAGTGGAGAGACTGCGAGGAGAGCATTAGTGAGACGTGAAAGAACACGGTTTATATGACGCTGGACCATAACTGTGGCTGAGGACGCAGATCTTACATGAAGCAGAGAGCTCTGCGGCCATTCGCAGTCTGTGGAAAGAAAGTCCCTGGTGAGCCAAGCAGCCCAGCGGGGAACCCTGCAGCCCTGTGAAGTGCGACTCCGCCACGACAAACGCCGGCGTGTTTCAGTTCTCTGTGGCTATGACCTGACATGCATCTCAACGAGGATGCACACATTTTATCTTATGGCTTCATGAATCCCCACCTACAATTCTGGGCTCTATTGACTCTGCACATGGTGGAGCCATGTAGAGCACATACATGGTGGAGGCATGTAAAGCATGTACATGATGGAGGCATGCAGAGCATGTACGTGGTGGATCCATGCAGAGCATGTATGTGGTGGCGGCATGTGGAGCATTACGTGGTGGCGGCATGTGGAGCATTACGTGGTGGCGGCATGTGGAGCATTACGTGGTGGCGGCAGGTAGAGCATGGACGTGGTGGCTGTTGTTGGTGGTCAACCTTACTACCTCTGCAATTAGCTAACGCCAAGTGGCCAGGCACACCTGTGGGACTCTGTCCTTAACTAAATCATTTGAAGTGGGAAGACAACTTCCATTCAGCTCTCTGAGGTGGGAAGATACATGTTTAATCTGGGCCACGCCTTCTGCTGGAAGCCTGGGCAAAGGACATGGGAGAAGGCAGTGTTTGCTCTCACTAGCGCCAACAAGTCCACTCCTTCCCTGGCACCAGCGCTGAGACGTCCAGCCTCGTGGGCTGAGCAGCTAGTGGCTTCCTGGACTTCCCATTGGTCGACAGCCACCGTCGGACGAGCCGGAGCACGGCCTGTAAGCCACTCTAATAAATCCCCTCAAAATGTATTAATATAAACATATATTAACATATGTCCATATATCATGTTATATATATTCAGTCTATGATTTCTGTTCCTCTAGAGAGCCCTTACTAGACAGAACCAGCCAGGAAACCATTAAATACAAGGACTTTGAAACTTTTCAGCCTTTCTAGGTCATGCGTTTCAGAAAAGGACGTAAAGTGAAAACCAAATCCAAGGCACTTAGCGAAGACAGTGCACTGTGCGGCGAAAGACGCTGCATAGCTTTATGGTTTGAGTCGCAAGTTCATTCAGCTAAATAATAGGACTTTCAAGGACGTAACGGCATATTCTGTCCCGCATCAGAAGCTTGTAGCTTCAAGGGGCATTTTTTAATTTATCGTGCATGTCCTTCCTCCAGTACCATAAACCCCAAAACCAGTCACAAAAGACCCGTAAGCTGTTACAGACGCCTGAGGCACGCTCAGCTCTGACTGCAAAGCACAGAAAAGATAAAACGCAAAGCCGCAGACTCAAGGCTTCTGTGACGCAAGAAGAAACAGTGAGAAAAACACTCCGTTGTGAACTCTGACTGACTGACATGGAAGAGGAGATGGCTCGCAGGTCAGAGTGCCCAAAAGGCAGAGGCGAGGGGACGCTGAGGGCCCCAGCTGGGGGTGTGGCAGTGCCAAGGAAGGCTCAGGCTCACCCTCTGCTGAGTTTCGGGGCTGCCTGGGGTTTCTGGGTGCAGGAAGTGCTAGGGCAGTTATCCAAGGGGAAATGACTTGCCTAGTGGCTCACAGGTTAGACACAGAGAGGCCTGGTGGGAGCTGGGAAGAAGATAGGAAAATAGAATCAGCAAAGACGTAATAAGATAGGAAAATAGAATAGGCAAAGACGTAATAAAAGCAGAGGGGAACTGTGTGGGGTCTGTGGCCAGAGGGTAAATAAGAACTAAGTCAAAATAAAAATGTCAGCGTGAGACCTATTTCTTTGTGTGTCAACCAACATTTATTAGAAAAAGGTAGCGCAGGGAGGTGGTTCTGTAACTAAGGCATTTGCCATGCAAATATGAAGATGGGTGTTTGGTCCCCACAACACACATTTAAAAGTCTGGTATGGTGCGGCAAGCTTGCAATCCCTTGTAGCAGGGAGGTGGGGACAGCAGCCGCCCTGGGGCTCAGTGGCCAGTCAGGCTTGCCTACTTGGCTGGTTTTCAGGCCAGTGAGAGACCCTGTCTCTGTAGCACAACCCCCAAGGCTGTCTTACGGCTTCATGATGGCATCTTAGTGTCAACTTGACCACATCTGGAATTAAGTAAAACCTAAGCAGCTGGGCACACCCATGAGGGATTTTTCTTGGCTAGACTGAGGTCATAAGACCAACACTAGATCAGAGCCACACCTTGTGGTGGCAGCCCAGCAAGATGGTATGGGAGAAGGAAGCATATGCTTTTTGCCTGTTTCCCTTCACTGCCACTGACAAGTTCACCTACCCTGCTGCTGAAGCACTCCTTCACTGATGTTAGAAGCTGCTTCTTTGGTGGAACTGGCCCCTCTCTGGGAGCTCCCAGGTACTCCAGCACTGGATTGGAATTGTTAAAGCATCCAGACTCAAGGACTGAACAGATATCATATCTTCTGCCTTTCCACTGTATGCCACACTAATAAATCCCACAGGTATGTTTGTATCCGTGTGTGTGTGTGTGTGTGTGTGTGTGTGTGTGTGTGTGTGTGTGTGTGTGTGTTTCATTCTATCAGCTCTATTCCTTCAGTGCTCCCTGACTGATACACACATGCATGTCATCCCCTCACTCCTGACACAGACACTGCAGGGATGTCATAAAGGAAACTTCCAGAAGAGCCTGTCTGCATGCAGATTGAACTTGGATGACAACATCCTAGATTCTGAGGAGGGATTACAATGGGATGGGATTCAGGGTAATGTTATGAGGGGTTGCGTGTATTTTTTTCTTTTTTTACATGTAGAAGGGATGTAAAGATTAGGGTCTAAAAGATGGGCTGTGCTGGCCAACCAAGATAGCCTCTTAGGTTCTCACCCTTCTCTGTCCCCTACTACAATGTGCCAGAGACATCCTGTGTGACCAGCAGTACAGGGTCTCTCTCAGACTGACGACACTGGAGGGAGCAGAGGGCATGCCGTGAGCCGCCCTGTGAAAACCCCTACATAAGAAGACAAAGCCTGCCCCAACAGCCATGCCGCTGAGCCTGGAGCTGAACACCCTCGTCATGTTGAGTTGTCACACAGCTGCAACTCCACCAACCAGCCTAACTGAAAGCTGCTGAGAGACGCCGAGGCAAATGCACCCGGCTGAGCTGCTCTCGGGTTCCTCCCTTCATGAAGCGTGTAAGTGATAAATATTTCTTGACTGAGGTGGTGAGGTTGAAGGTGAGTCGTCACTAGAAACCCAGACACATAACCAGTACAGACGGCTCACGCTGAATAACGTGTGGGCGCGTGTGTGTTTTTCTGCACATACAGCTGTGTCATTTGGAGGCATACAAATGCACGTGAGCGCGTGTGAAGACGAAAGGTTGATGTCAGACGTCTTCGTCACTCACTCTCTACCTTGCTTTTTTGAGATAAGCTCTCTCAGGGGATCAGTGAGGCTAGCTGATGACAGAGCTCCGGGCACCCCGCCTCCGGCTCCCCAGCACTCTGTAATAGGCAGTGTGGCCGCACTCTGTTTTATACATGGGTGGTGGAGATCCAAACTCCAGTCTGTGAGCTTGCATCACAAGCCCTTGGCCAAGCCAACCATCTACGCAGCCCCAGAAACATCCATTACTGTGCCGCAGCAGTGGAGTAAAGGCAACAGCCATCTGTCCTGTTAAAGGTATGTACAGTCAAGTATAGCTTATTCTTAGAAGCAGTACCAGAGGTGTCCCAGCTGTGAACATCCTCACTCAAGCGCAGATGACCACAGCATCATGAGGCAATATGACCTTAGGGGACAGCCACCCGTTCTTCAGCCTGTCATTGACCTGAACGACTGCATTTATTATCGAATGACAGAAAGTACAATCATCAAGACTTGGCCACCGTGTGTCACTCACTCTGTGTCTGTGAGAGAGATAAACACCAAAAAAAAAAAAAAAAAAAAAAAATGCTTTGTAGAATCAAGCTATCATCTGTAGAAAAAGATACTAGTTTGTGACCTGTTGGTTTTCAAGGAAGTACTTTAAAACTGTGCAGAGAGAAAACTCTTACTACATCAGACTTGGTGCCAAAACAGTTCTGGAACTGAGGGGCAGGGAGCTGGTTACTGTCCTGGCCACTGAGAGAGCACACCTAACAAGACCAGCTTAGGGGAGGATGGGTTCGCCCGGCCTCGAGTCTGGAGGGACACAGTTCATCAAGTCTGTCGTGATGCTATGGATGCAGGAATTGGGGTGACTCATCCCCTCACATCTTGATAGAACAGAAAGCGGAAAGAAAAAATGGAGGGGGCAGGCTCTGAGCCCCAAAGGCCTGTCTGCACAAGCTTCTGGGCACAGGTGCCAGCTGAAGACTGGTGTTCGAGCACACGAGCCTGCTGCCAATGCCTCACACCCAACCCACAAAGAACAGGGAGGTGACATGCGCTGTCACAGTCTCTTCACCCAGAATCATCTCACAAGAGCCTCAGAAGACAGAGGGACCAAACCGGGCTGGACATTTGGGTCACGGCAGTTTAAACCATGGGTCCCTCAAACTGGAGACAGGGGTTTTCAAACCTAGCAGGACTGAAGCTGGGTGGAGCCAGGAAGAGGAGGTGGCTAGAGAGCCCAAAAAGAGTGAAACCCTGAGTCACACTTTCCATCGTAGTGAGGACAGCGGAGGCACCTCCATAATGTCTGCCTGACAAGACGCTGGAGCTGGCGGGCACTAAATAAAGCAACAGGAAAGGGAGGGTCTTGTCAGCAGCCTTCAGCTCAGTGGGATGTTTTGACTACAGCTCAGCGCTCATCACTGGGAACTGACAAGAGCTGGTGTGCACAGTCCAAGTACGTCCTCCGAGGGGATTTTTTTTCTTTTAATTTCAGAAAACTCCATCTCCTGCCTCATTCTGACCACATCAGAACCTGGCATCGTGGGACCAGGCTGGGTTCTGACCCTGTCCCTGGAACAGTTGAGATGGCTCTCCCTTTCATTTCTCTCCTTCTTTCTCTTACTTCTGAGTGTGGAGCCAGTGAGAAGAGCCAGATGGAAACTAAGGCTCTCTGTTTACGACTGAACAGGTACACCACAAACAGCAAGGTCAGTGTCCTGCCCACGGCCTCCCACACACCCAGACACTCAAGCCCCACCTGGAAGGACCAGTCCCTAGAAGCCACGATGATGGTCCCATGTCTGGACTGACTGATCCCAGGCATATTTGCTTAAAAACAACACTTGAATAGAGGCCCCTCAGAAAACTCACATTTCCACATTGACTGGGGGATTTTTGTTTATTACAAATGAGGTTAAGAAACCATTCTGTATAGTGGCTAAGTGAAAAATTGTGTGCTCCAGGAGCCCGGCAGCAATGATGATAATAACTGCATTTTAGCATGTTTGTGCAGCAGAGCCTTCCCCTGAAGGCACCTGGAGGGTCATCATCCCAATGTCCCTGGTGAGAGAAGTAACGTAGCTGCAGGTGGCCACTCTGGGCGTAGTTTAGGGCTATAACAGAAGAGGCTTTTCCTGTGCTTTTCCATGATGCTGGGATTTTAAACATGTATCTGACAGGAGGGGACAAGAAAACAGTTCTGCTTCTTGCTGGGTTTTGTTTTGGTTTGGTTTGGTTTGGTTTTTGGTTTTTTGAGACAGGGTTTTTCTGTGTAGCCTTGGCTGTCCTGGACTCGCTTTGTAGACCAGGCTGGCCTCGAACTCTCAGGGATCTGCCTGCCTCTGCCTTCCAAGTGCTGGGATTAAAGGCGTGCACCACCACACCCTGCCTTCTTGCTGTTTTTTATTGCATGTGTATGAGCATACATGCATGCTGGTCAGAAAACACTTTGGAGGAGTCAGTTCTCTCTACCTGATAGGTCCCTCATTGGGCTTGGTGGAAAGCACCCCCATAAAGCCGCCTTGCTACTCCTATGATTTTTGTTATCTGTTTTTGTGGACAGGATCTCATGTAGCTCAGGCTAGCCTCCAACTCATTATGCATAGCCAAGGGTGACCTTGACGTTCTGATCGTCTTGCCTTCATCTCCCAAGTGCTAGGATTGCTCCACCAAGCATAGCTTATTCGGAAACTTAACCTAGGACCTCATGCATGTCAGTCAGTCCCTCCAACTGTGCCCCACTTCCAGCCCCAGTTACAGCGGAAAAGGGGCATGCGCACATGCGGGGTGTGCCAGTTATATTCTGTAGAGGCACTGAGCTACTCTAAGATGTTCCAGCCTCTCTCCAGAGCCTGGATCATTGCCCTCTGCAGCGTGGATGTCTCATCACTCTGATCAGACCCTGCTGTGAGAAGGGAGACTCTATAGCCACTGGCCACTGTGTGATACTGGCTGCTCCTCAGGGCAGTGGACGGCACAGGAGCAGGATGTCCATGTATTCTGCTGTCCAGACTTGGGGCACTGCTGAGCATGAAGGAGTGTGCAAGGCACTGCTGGGCATGAAGGGGTGTGCAAGGCACTGCTGGGCATGAAGGAGTGTGCAAGGCACTGCTGGGCATGAAAGGGTGTGCAAGGCACTGCTGGGCATGAAGGGGTGTGCAAGGGACCTCATTGTATGAACTAAGGTTTTCATCACAATGCACCCTCAGTCCTTTGCATCTATAGATTCCACACAGAACCGTCACTGCAGACCAGAAAGATCTTGAATAAAAGCAAGACCTCGCTACTGAACTTGTGTATACTCTTCTTGTCCTTACCCCGAGGGACAGCGTAACAACTGTTTGTGTGTCTCCATTCTTCTTTGGACATCACTACCATCCAGGGAAGGCTTAACGTATTCAGGAAGATGTGTGCAGGTTGTAAGCAAATGCTCTGCCATTTTACACACGCACCTGAGAGTTCGAAGACTGCCATTACTGGAGGGGGGGCAGTGTCCTGGACCAGTTCTCCTTGGCTACCGTGAGGTGACAGAAGAACCAAAGGTCCTGCCTCAGAAAGGCTGCCATCACTGTTCCCTTCTGTACGTGAGAACCAGAACTTAGAAACAGTCAAAAACTGGATGAGGGGACGGGGAGGGGAGAGGAAGGGGGAAACGGGGGTGTGGGCATGACAACCAAAGCCGTGTGGGCATGACAACCAAAGCCGTGTGGGCATGACGACCAAAGCCGTGTGGGCATGACCAAGCCGTGTGGGCATGACCAAAGCCGTGTGGGCATGACCAAAGCCGTGTTGGGGCATGACCAAAGCCGTGTGTGCATGACCAAAGCCGTGTGGGCATGACCAAAGCCGTGTGGGCATGACCAAAGCCGTGTGGGCATGACCAAAGCCGTGTGGGCATGACCAAAGCCGTGTGGGCATGACCAAAGCCGTGTGGGCATGACGACCAAAGCCGTGTGGGCATGACCAAAGCCATGTGGGCATGACCAAAGCCGTGTGGGCATGACCAAAGCCGTGTGGGCATGACCAAAGCCGTGTGGGCATGACCAAAGCCGTGTGGGCATGACCAAAGCCGTGTGGGCATGACGACCAAAGCCTGTGTGGGCATTAGACCAAAAGCCTGTGTGGGCATGACCAAAGCCGTGTGGGCATGACCAAAGCCGTGTGGGCATGAAGACAAGCCGTGTGGGCAGACCAAAGCCGTGTGGGCATGACCAAAGCCTTGTGGGCCATGACAAAGCCGTGTGTCATGACCAAAGCCGTGTGGGCATGACCAAAGCCGTGTGGGCATGACCAAAGCCGTGTGGGCATGACCAAAGCCGTGTGGGCATGACGACCAAAGCCGTGTGGGCATGACGACCAAAGCCGTGTGGGCATGACCAAAGCCGTGTGGGCATGACCAAAGCCGTGTGGGCATGACCAAAGCCGTGTGGGCATGACCAAAGCCGTGTGGGCATGACCAAAGCCGTGTGGGCATGACCAAAGCCGTGTGGGCATGACCAAAGCCGTGTGGGCATGACCAAAGCCGTGTGGGCATGACCAAGCCGTGTGGGCATGACGACCAAAGCCGTGTGGGCATGACCAAAGCCGTGTGGGCATGACCAAAGCCATGTGGGCATGACCAAAGCCATGTGGGCATGACCAAAGCCGTGTGGGCATGACCAAAGCCGTGTGGGCATGACCAAAGCCGTGTGGGCATGACGACCAAAGCCGTGTGGGCATGACCAAAGCCGTGTGGGCATGACCAAAGCCGTGTGGGCATGACCAAAGCCGTGTGGGCATGACCAAAGCCGTGTGGGCATGACGACCAAAGCCATGTGGGCATGACCAAAGCCGTGTGGGCATGACCAAAGCCGTGTGGGCATGACCAAAGCCATGTGGGCATGACCAAAGCCGTGTGGGCATGACCAAAGCCGTGTGGGCATGACCAAAGCCGTGTGGGCATGACGACCAAAGCCGTGTGGGCATGACCAAAGCCATGTGGGCATGACGACCAAAGCCGTGTGGGCATGACGACCAAAGCCGTGTGGGCATGACCAAAGCCACGTGGGCATGACCAAAGCCGTGTGGGCATGACGACCAAAGCCGTGTGGGCATGACCAAAGCCGTGTGGGCATGACCAAAGCCGTGTGGGCATGACCAAAGCCGTGTGGGCATGACCAAAGCCGTGTGCTTATGTGGAAATGTCCCAGCGAGACTCACTGATACACACAATTAATAATTGTGAGTTCAAAAATTTTTGTCTTGAAGAAAAAGATAGGACAGTAGTTATAATTGGTGAGTTTGATACTTGTTCAAATCGTAAGTCAAATTTGCATAACTGATCCTCATCACCAGCACAGCCACGTGGCACTTACAGCTTTGACTGTGGCTGTCACTATCAGAATGCCTAATGTTTAGGACGAGTGCTGGGGAACCCCCTTGAGTTGCCTCCGCCATCCCAGCAGAAAGGTACTCTCCAGGCCTCTGTGGCTATTTACAATTCCCCAGCCTCAGGAGAACACGTGTTTCCTTGGCCACACCACAGGCCCATACACAAACACCAGGCATCTAGGGAAGACTGCAGTAAATAGCGCAACCTGACTCAAAGCAAAGCGTGAGCGGTCCCCAGCTGGGGCAGCCGTGTCTGGACCAGTGCAGATGACTAAGGAGCCTCAGGAAGGTGAATCACACAGAGCTGTCCTGAGAGCTGACTCAAGAGTGAGCTCACGCCCAGGTGCTGTTGTGAACACACGCTCGGGGAGACGTTGAGTGCTTCAAACAGAGAAACCAAAGAGTCCACGCCACCTCACCTCCGCTCCAAATCACACTCTGGCCCACTGCTCTGGCTCAGCCACATGTGTCATTTAGTCCTGGGATGCACTCTGGATAGTCTCGGGTTTTAAGAGTAGAGAAACTGAGGCTGGGAAAGCTTGCCAGTGTCCGCAGCCGAGTTCGTTCATGACCAGAGCAACCTCTACACTGTCACAGCACCTCATGACCAGAAGCTTTAAGCAGGAATTTACAGCCTGAAACAACTGGTTCAGCCTCGCTGTATGATTTTTATTATGGCCTCTGATCACCTGCATAAGCTTCCTGGAGGCTATGGGGTTTTTCAATGCTTTGGTTCCTCCACGCTATCATGGCTAATTTTTATGTCAGCTCAATTAAATTAAAAGACTGTTAGGGGCCAATGATACACACCTCTGGATAGGTCCCTGACAGTATTTCCAGAGAGGACTGAGGAGGAAGACCCTCCTCCCTGTAACATAGGTCTTGGACAAAAGACGAGAGTGAGAGAGAGAGAGAGAGAGAGAGAGAGAGAGAGAGAGAGAGAGATTGCACATCCTGATTTCCTGATATATCTAAAACCAGCCTCATGCTTCTGCCCCTAAGATGGACTGTCTCCTCATACCAGGAGCCACAGTATATCCTTAAATTGCTTCTTTGCAATATTTTATCAGATAGACAAAAAAGAAAAGAAAAAAGGTTGTATACATTCTATTCACAAACTGGAAACAGTTTGAGAAAGAGTAGGTTCTTCACACACACAGCTCTGAAAGGGATGGGCTGGGCTCACTCTAGCCACAAAGGCAGTCATAAGTAGCTCCTCTGGGTCTCCCAAACCCCCCAGAGGAATGACGGAGCCACAGACGACCACACATGGTCGCTGTGGCTAGGAGCCTGGCATTTGCTGGCCAGCGCCTCAACCACGGTTTAGAATAAGCGGCTCAGCACACGTGTGATGCTTGCAGTTCAGATTTCTACCGCTAGGTGGCCTAGGATGCTGGGTGTACCTTATAAAGGCTTTCTGGAGCGCTAGCACACTTTCCCCAGAGCTGATCCACTTCAAAGTTTACAAAGTTACAACTTTAGGTAGGATAAAACAGGCTTTGATATTTAAGCAGAGTGAGAGAATATTAAGCCAACATAGTAAAACAAAAGTTTATAACACAAAATCCTACTTAATTGTGGCGTTCTGTAAAAACTAAGTCCTATTTTTAAAAGCAGCTGTAACTTGTCTGATGGGGCAAACAGACATTGTCTGGTGGCAGCCAGCGGTTCAGCGTCTTTCTCACTAGATCCAATGTGTGCTGCCTGCTGCCGCCAAGTAATCTCCATCTCACATTTTCTGACGTTTAAGAGAGAAGCTTTAACTTATTTTCTCCTATATTTTTGTTTTTTGGTTTTGTTGTTGTTGTTTTACCTATATTCATGAGGAAACAGTCAGGCCACTGGCAGGGATCAGAATCTCCTTCCACAGATCCTGAGAAAACCTGACCTCAAAGGCTCCCCTCACCGGCCTGAGACTGTAGGCGAACTGTGTCCACGGCACCTCTGTGACTGTTCCCAATGACCAGCCTTGGCCGGTCATGAACAACTTCCTTCTCCAAGACACCCTTTTTTATCCTAACGCCTTGACTTTTTAATCCTTGAGCCAGAATAAACTACAACAATAATGATACTTTTGGGGTACCGCTCTTACCCAGCATGCCGAGGCCTAGGTTCCATCCACAGGGTGACCAAAACCAGTCAGGAGACTCGAAGCAGACAAGGTGCTTGCTGGTCCTCAGCCCTCCTTCAGTGTCTTCTGACCACTTGCTCGGACCTTTGTGCCCTTGTGGGTACTGGGTGCCAAAAGGCTGATCTAACTTCAGGGCTCTTGGCTCTATCAGACTCGGTTCCTCCTTTTTGCTGTATCCTATGACAGTAGCAAGACACTGCCTCAGAGAGATAAGAAGAAAAGGAGTAAGCGGACAGCCTTACACAGCGGCCATCACATGTGACCGTTATGAACGATTGACAAAGGGGTGCTGTGCTGGCTAAGACACCCATGGTGGCCCTACAAAGGCAAGCACTGCTGGACGAAATCCTCTTAAATGAGATGCTGATCAACTGTGTGTGAGGGCAGTGTATGGGTGTGTGATCAACTGTGTGTGTGAGGGTGTATGGGTGTGTGATCAACTGTGTGTGGGGTGTATGGGTGTGTGATCAACTGTGTGTGGGGTGTATGTGTGTGTGATCAACTGTGTGTGTGTGGGGTGTATGGGTGTGTGATCAACTGTGTGTGTGGGGGGTGTATGGGTGTGATCAACTGTGTGTGGGGTGTATGGGTGTGTGATCAACTGTGTGTGTGGGGTGTATGGGTGTGTGATCAACTGTGTGTGTGTGGGGTGTATGGGTGTGATCAACTGTGTGTGGGGTGTATGGGTGTGTGATCAACTGTGTGGGGGGGTGTATGGGTGTGTGATCAACTGTGTGTGTGGGGGGTGTATGGGTGTGTGATCAACTGTGTGTGTGTGGGGTGTATGGGTGTGATCAACTGTGTGTGGGGTGTATGGGTGTGTGATCAACTGTGTGTGTGGGGTGTATGGGTGTGTGATCAACTGTGTGGGGGGGGTGTATGTGTGTGTGATCAACTGTGTGTGGGGTGTATGTGTGTGTGATCAACTGTGTGTGTGGGGGGGTGTATGGGTGTGTGATCAACTGTGTGGGGGGGTGTATGGGTGTGTGATCAACTGTGTGTGTGGGGGGTGTATGGGTGTGTGATCAACTGTGTGTGGGGTGTATGGGTGTGTGATCAACTGTGTGTGGGGTGTATGTGTGTGTGATCAACTGTGTGTGGGGGTGTATGGGTGTGTGATCAACTGTGTGTGGGGGGTGTATGGGTGTGTGATCAATTGTGTGTGTGGGGTGTTTCGGTGTGTGATCAACTGTGTGTGGGGGGTGTTTGGGTGTGTGATCAACTGTGTGTGGGGGGGTGTATGGGTGTGTGATCAATTGTGTGGGGGGGAGTGTATGGGTGTGTATGAGCACCATGGTCCAAATGCAGAGGTCAGGCTACAGCTTGTTGGAGTTGGGTTCCTTCCACCGTTGGGCCTCGGAGGTTGAACTCGGGTTGCCAGGTTTGGCACCAGGAGCCGTTACTGGCCAAGCCACCATCTCCTCCGCTCCCGTCAAATGAGTGCAACAAAGTACAGGCTTCACAGCAGTCACACTCCTGGAAACCTCCTGCACAATCACACTTGCACTAATAACGGCAGTAGTTGGTGCCCATCTGCCTTGCTGTGCTGGTAGTTTTTGGATTTCCTGAGACAGGATCTCACTCTGTAGCCCTGGAAGTAGATATGTAGACCAGGCTGGCCTAGAACTCACAGACCCACAGCTACTGCCTCCTAAGTGCTGGGGCTTAAGGTGTGTGGCACCATGCCCTTCTGTTGCTTATTTGTTTAAAAAGACATGATGTAGCAGGGCACAGTGGCACACGCCTGTAATCCAGCACTCAGGGAGGCAGAGGCAGGAGGATCTCTGTGAGTTCAAGGCCAGCCTCGTCTACAAAGTGAGTCCAGGACAGCCAAGGCTACACAGAGAAACCCTGTCTCAGACAAAACAAACAAACAAACAAAAGACATGATGTGAAATACACACACACACATACATACACTACAGACTTAGATACTGAGCCTGGTGATAGAGGCCTAAAATCTCAGCACTAGGGAGGATGAGGAAGGAGGTTCACAAGTTTAAAGCCAACCTGGGCTACCCTGTATCAAATAGGTGTGTGTGTGTGTGTGTGTGTGTGTGTGTGTTTACGTGCAATTAAAAAGATACAAATTGACATAGGGTTTTTTGTTTGTTTGTTTTTTAAGATTTATTATTGTGTGTGCATGTGTGCACATGTAAGTGCAGGTGCCTGTGGGCACCAGAAGAGGGTGCCAGATACTTCGGGGCACACGGAGGTCACTGAGAATTCTGGGCAATCCAAGTAACTGCAGGATTGTTCTGTTTATCTTGAAGCCTCCAACACCTAGAACAATGGCTGAAGTGTCAGACACACACCCTGGCAGTTTCCCAAACGCCCCTCAGAGGCAGTGCTGTGTGCAGAGGAAACTGCTCCTGGTCAGTCCCAGAGTTGCTGATAAAAAGACCAAAGGAGCTGAAATCAGAGAGCATTAGCCATGGTGCGTGGACATCTGCCCATCCTGAAGGGACAAATGGGTCAATCACAGTGTGGCCTAATTCACAAAGGGGCACAGCTTGGGAAGGCACTTTAAAATAATTGTTTATGTCTGTGCATGTGGGTGTGGCTCATCAATGTGTGTACACGGAGGCCGGAGGTACAGCTCCTCACCACGCCATGTTGTTAGAGACAGGGTCAGGGTCAGGGTTAGAGACAGGGTCAGCCTCGGTACAGTTCCTCACCATGCCATGTTGAGACAGGGTCAGGTCAGGGTTAGAGACAGGGTCTTTCAGCAGCTTGGGACTTGCCTGTAAGGCTAATCTGCTTCGCCAGTAAACCAGGGATCCTCCTGCCTCCGCCTCTTGGGGTTGGGATTAAAGCACACGGCAGGTTTCTACATGTGAGTACTGGGGACTGAATAAAGCGGTCTTTGTGCCTAAGCAGCAGTGGCTTCCCGCCTCAGCCATCTCCCAGGCCTGGCTCCTTTACAAGTTTATGATCTGGGAGACACCTGGAGGAGTCCAATGGAAAACCTTTTTGAGACTGGTGAGATGGTTTGATGATTGCCAAATTTGTTCTCTCTCTCTCTCTCTCTCTCTCTCTCTCTCTCTCTCTCTCTCTCTCTCTCTCTCTCTCTCTCTCTCTCTCTCTCACACACACACACACACACACACACACACACACACACCAGGGACAAAATACATATTGACGTTTCTCACCTTCTGCCCCCCCCCTTCTTTTAAAAGAGTGTGAGACTAAATGAAAGCATAGACTCCTAATTCCTGCCACCAGCTCCTTCTGTCTTTAAATTTTAAAGCTGAGGCTCGTGAAGGGCTCACCTTTGGGATGAGGCATCCACGCCAAGCTGTCTTAGCCTCCCAGGGAAGCTTCCCAGCTCCCGTTAACCCTTCTTACTGGACTCTCTATTATTTCAAAGTTCAAAATGGCCCACCCAGACTCAACAGTGACCTAGCAGGTTCAAGCACTTAAAAATCCCCTCTTTGGGGCCAAATTTTACAGAACACCTCACTCAGCAGCTGCTAGTTGCACTCCTTGGCGGCTGAAGGTGCCGTAGTACTCTTGCATGTCAGCTGACCATCCCAGCTGACCATCCCAGCTGACCATCTCATAGTCAAGGGTGCACTGAGTTTGCCAAGGGGACGAAGTTAGGCCCTGAGGTCAGCCTCTGCAACCCCACCCCCTCCCCACCCCCACATTTCCAAAAAAAAAAAACCCTTTGGCTCAGATCAAGTAAAGGTGTGTGAGTGTGTCAACACACGCTCGCATGCACACTCACCTGAGAAGCACTCCCCTTCCCTGGACCTCAGAGGAGGAATGTCCCAGGATAACAGAGGTGGCTTCCCGAGTGACTGGTGTACAAGTCCAGAACATTGTAAAGTGACCTAGAGCGTCAACTCAGCTTTGAAGAAGAGGCCAGTAAGCAAATGTCCCAGGCACAAGACTCGTGTCCTCCTTTGCAGAAGTAGAAATAGGGCCCACTCTCTGTTGGCCCAGGGTGCAAAGTCAATCTCCTGCCCTCGTGCAAGGGACACTTAGCGGTAACGTCTGGAAACAGGAGGCATTTTCCTCAAATCCCAAGAAAAGGCCTAAAGGGTCTGCATGCTCTTGCTTCATGTCCCACTGAGGAAGCAGAGCCTCACTTTTCTCCAGTCTGCCCCTCTGTTCCCCAAGGCCCCGCCCCTGTTCCCCCCCCCCCCCAGCTCCCCCCTCCCCCTTCCACGTGCTCACCCAGCTGAGGGCTGTCTGAGTCCCCCGCTGGCTCCTCCCCTTCCTCCAACCTCAGGCTCAGTGTCTCTGCGTGCCAGCTTGATCTTCCTTTCTAGAGCATGCCTTCTTATTTTATGGCATCGAACCTGGGGATTTGGAACTATAAACCTCAACACCCACCCCAGACACCCAATGTCCTCCAGCTAGACCCGCCCCAACAGTCCTAGAACCTCCAAAAACCCCACCACCAATCTGAGGGCTAAAATATTCTAACACACGGGACCACAGGAGACATTTCACTGCCAAACCATCACACCTAAGGCAGTGTTCTCCTACACACTGTCTAAATGCCCCTCAACTCAAAGTCCCTCCTACTCTTTAATTCCTGTCAGCTGGTTTCTTGCTCTGCCTCTTGACCTAGGGTTGACTTTATTAAATCTTGGATTAAAGGTGTGTGCTAGGGCTGAACCTCACTTTAATAATTTGTTTACATTAAACAGAAAGTCCTTGGGTTAAAGGTGTGTGTGAACCACACCAAACAAAAGACAGGTTTTTACAGTTCACATCTCAGGCGGCACACTTGACCAGGTTCAGTTCCCCGCACCCACATCAGGTGGCTCACAACTGCCTGTAGCTCCAGCTCCACAGAGTCTGATGCCCTCTTCTGGACATGGATGGAACAGCACTCATGGCCCGAGTCACAATTAAATTAACACAAAAGCAAGGAGTCGTGTGCTCTTACTTTCCTGGAATGAAAGGTGAAGCATGTCAGGGCTCAGGGGGGCACCGCGATGGCACAGCACACTGGCCAGGCTGACCTCTGCTGACCTCTGCTCGGGACTCCAGGACTCCAAGAAGACACAGGGGCTGCAGACTGAGCAAGGAGCCTTAGGATCCATGCCCCGCCCACCAGCAGCCTCGCACAGATCCCTCCCAGCTTTGCTCATCACACAACGGGAATCTATCAAGAAATGACTTTATTTGAAGGCATTGCCTTCCGTACACCAGAGAGACAAGATGAATACAGTGCTGTGGTTCACGGGTGTCAGACACAAACACTGCTATGGTTCTGTGACAGTGTTGATGTGTGTGTTTATGCCACACTCCAAACTTACAGAGCATAACTCGATTATCCTTTTCCGTAAGAACACCCACTGGGTAAGAAACCCTGCAGGTCAGTGAAGTGCACCACTCTGAAGTGATGGCACGCGAGTCACATTTTCCTTCGCTTTGCCAGCGACCCTGGAAAGCGGAAAGCACCAACAAGCTCTACGGAAGCGCGGAGCACCCTGGGCTCTTCTGAATGAACCCCCTTTTACATTTCACGAGCTTCCTGTAGTAATGGGTGGACATGGCTATGTCAAACTGGCAACGGGCCACCACCACGTGTTCCCCGCTGTGTTCACAGAAGAAAGTGACAAACAAACGTGCACACTAACCCGTCAACAGTCATAAGCCAGGCAAACTCAGCAATGTCAGCAGACAAAAGCGTCCCAGGGCGCACCGCTGAGCTCCTTCTCGGGAATGTTTAAAGGCACAGGCGGAAATGGGCCAGCGCTGCACGCGCCGGTGCCAAATCTTCACCCGCTGCCTCCCTTGGCCTTCATTAGAACCATCTGTGGGGCTACAGTGCCGAGTGAATTCTAAATAAAACAGATTCCACGTCATTTTTTGTGTTTTCACAAACTGCAAAGTGCAAGGATTGCAAAAAGTAGTTAACTTTTAAAAATGCACACAGTAAAACAACTGAAACACGGGATACGACATTCAGACTTAAGGACAGACTGCCTGGGGGGGGGCGTTATTAAATCAGGAGGCAGCAGGCAGATTGCGCCAAGACACAAGAGGCCACCAGACTGAGCGAAGGGTGCCCGACTAACGTGGGCATCTTTGACAACACCTTGGTGGAAATGAGAGTACATGGTCACAGGGACAGTGGCTTGGTTGGTGTCCCCAGGTTAAGCACGGTCTCACACTGACACTCAAGTGTTTCTGGTCACCAGGGATCGGAGCTGATGCAGCTCACTACTTCCAGAGGCCACGACTCCCTTCACGCCTGCCCCTGCCGACTTGTCTCTGAAGCAGGGCAGGACTGGTACTCAGGTCACTCCGGTAGGCTGGCAGGAATGTCAGGTGGCACAGAAGGAGTGGCAGGCACCTCAGAGTCTCCATTCCTGCCTAAGAACAAGGCATCTTCAACACTCTCCCTTTGCAGCGTGGACCCCCCCTAGGTCAGCAGTGTCTCGCCCCCTCCTCACCCCCCACTAAACACCTTCATAAAGACATCAGGGACCTTCTATTTACCTCTTTGGCCAAACAGGCTTGTAACTTTATCTAGAAATCTGAAGACCATGCCCCTAGTGCCCTATAAACAACTTTTATAAAAAGGAAACATTTCCCTCTGTCCTCTCATGATAGAGACGCAGTACCCTCACCCCCACTAGGCCCTAAGGCATTTGGAATTGCTTGGGTTCTTGGCTTTAGGAACAAAACAGAAAACAGCAGGGCCAAAGTCTCTTTGGTTTCACACTTAATCTTAAACGGCTTGAGATCCTTGCTGGCATCCCCGGACTTCTAGGTTCGTTGACACGATGTCTTAGCTCAGTCTGCTGAAGTTATGGATTCTCAGTCATCTCAGAACCTCTCCAGTGCTGAGGGGAGCAACCCCTTGAGGTTGGAGTGCTGAAGTCAGGGAAGCAGACGCTTCCACTCACGCTATCTGGTGACGCCCATGATTCTGGCAGGCAGGCACACTGTGGGAATCAGCACCCCTGAGAAGCATCTGGGGGGCGGGGATGCAACAGAGAACCGGAGGAAAATACAAAGACAGCGTCACGTAAGGAGCTGCCTGAGGAAGACTTTCAGAGGAACTCTGTCGTCCTTGCTGCTGTCTCCAACCGGTACCAGCAGGCGGCAGGAATAAACGCGAGTGCCCTCAAAATGCCCATGCAGGGAAAGGGCGCAAGCAGACAGATGTCACAGAACCCATCCAGGCCCAGGCACAGCTGGCAGCAAGAACAGCAGACCTCTCCGTGCTGCACGGGGCAGCGTGTCAAGCCTGGGGGGCGAGGGGTAAGAGCTTTGTGGGCGACAGTGTCACAATTTCATTTGGTCCGAGGATCAAGTTGCTGGCGTTAGGAAATACGTGCAAAGATGGGTCAGGAAGAGAACCCGTTGACTGGTAGACACACTACTGTACTTTAAGATGTGGTTTTTCACAAGACAGCTACCCATCTTTGCCCATTGCTAATTCAACTGATGGGTCTCCTCTGAATATTCGGGACTAGACTGCATGAAATGAAGACCCACAACACAAACATAAATTAGATTTTTAAAGTGCAGTAATGAAATTATAGACTTCCTAAAAATTCAATTCTATAGTGAATATAAATTAAATCTATTATATAAATACCATTTTTTGGGTGAAGATTTCAGCTCAGAGTTTCTGTCTTTTGAAAAGAACTCAGCAAAACAGCTTTAAAAATAATAAAGGCAGGAATGGTGGCGAGAGGCCTACAGTCTCAGCACTTAGAGGCTGAGAGGGGAAGAAGACTCCCAAGTGTTGTGTTATCCTGGATTGTAAGGCAATACTCTGTCTTAGAGAGAGAGAGAGAGAGAGAGAGAGAGAGAGAGAGAGAGAGAGAGAGAAACAGACTTAGTGTTTGAAAACAGATGTGACTTGGAACTGGCCTGCAAGCTTCCAACAGTGTTATAAGCAGGCTACTGATTGGATAGCACTGGTAGATTTGGTGACAAGGCATTAAGAACTGTCACCATGTCCCAAATAAAGACTAACAGAACTTCTAAATAGTTGTGCAAATAAGTTTTATAACTAGGCTCTATGGTTATACTAGAGGCAATGGCTATAAAGAAACCCTGAAGTGACTCCTTCATGACACTGAAGACCTCCTGGGGCCATCTCCCCCCTCCTCCATGACCAGCCACTGCGAGAGCAGCAGCCCTAGGAATCACTCTGCCAGTTGTTTTCCTTTTCATAAATACGCAAGGCAGCTGCCCCTGAAAGGGCTCTGCCCACCGCCCGGGACTACTGCAGAGATGGAGTCGGTTCACTTAGCTGACTCCACTACGGGAGAGCAAATACTACCCAGCTGTAGCAAATGCTCTGCAATCAAAATCCCTCGAGTGAGGGCCTTGTTGCTGTTGGTGTCAGTGCTGGAGATTAAGCCTTGGGCCTCTTGTGAATGCTAAGTGGGCCCTTGAGTTTCTTAAGAGACACAGACCTATGATTGGCAGGGCCTTCTACTCACTGTGAACTGACTTGGCGAAACTTCTCCAGCTATTCACTACTGTTGGCATGAGAACCGTAAGGCCAGCACCTAGCCTCAATTCAGAAATGCCAGCGCAGGTCGCTCCAGGCCTGCAAAGAACATCCCCCCTGCTTTCTAGCACACGTGAGCTGTAGCCACCTTTCCCTTAAAAAGGCAAAGCTCGGCTGCACATCTGAGGTTCAGACTAAGTTAGGAGGGACCCTCATCTAAATGTGCAAAGGGTTTTGTTTTGTTTTGTTTCAAATCTTGAAACAAGAACTAAGTCAGATACATTTAATAAACGTAACTCATAGTTTTCCTTACGCATACTCATTCAGAACTCAATCTGTAAGACATTTATAGCAATCTTCTAAAAACAAAGACCTCATTGTGCAGCTTCAGGGACCCACGTAGACCTGCCACGGTGACCCACGTAGACCTGCCACGGTGACCCACGTAGACCTGCCACGGTGACCCACGTAGTCCTGCCACGGTGACCCACGTAGACCTGCCACGGTGACCCACGTAGACCTGCCACGGTGACCCACGTAGACCTGCCACGTACAACGTAAGAGGTTAACTAGTCCACTTACACATCACTTACACAGAAAGCAGCAGAGACCGCTCCTGTCCGCGTGTTTTGAATGACTGGTTGTTTGTGTGGATTCTCTGTCACCGTGGCTTGTGGTCCCCAAGGACAGCTATGAGTGCAGCCAACACAACATCAGGAACTTACTTAAAACATTAAGAGATTTTTCTTTAAGGTAACTTAATTGTGCACAAACTTTACAAATGATAATCTAATTTCTAAATGTCAAACGGTTGGAAACACCTGTTAGGACTCCTGAAAACAAATATATGACAAAATGCCTGACCAGAGGCTGGAAGGTAAGGAGGTGGATCCTGACATTTGTCAATAAACTGATCACAAAAAGAAAAGTCCCCAACCAGGCACACCTGCAATCCCAGCACCCAGGAGGCAGAGGCAGGTGGATCTCTATGAGTTCGAGGCCAGCCTGGTCTATAAGGCAAGTCCAGGACAGCCAAGGCTACATAGAGAGACCCTGTCTCGAAGAAAACAGACAACAAGAACAAAAAATACCCCAGGAAAGTCCCCTGCTAATGACATCTCAGGTGACCTAAGAAACGGTGTATTAAAGTCATCTTTACCAGACTAGCATGTGGCCCTGGGTTCCGTCTGAGCAGGGAAAACAGAACAGAACCGTCACCACTGTCACGTCAGCTGCTGGCCCTGGCCTTACAAAGCAGGCCCCAGCCATCAGTTTTCAACGCTGGGTTTCAGTTGTTGGCCCAAGACTGTTTGGTTTGGGTGAATACTCATCAGGACATATGTTCCCGTCACGTAAAGAACCACCTAGAAGGAATAATGTTGGTCTCTTTACCCCAGGTTTTCAAGTAATCGGTTCAAGAAAGCTTATTTACAGCTGAGCCGCCTACACACATGACCGACATTAGCCCACTCTGTCCCATCAGGGGTCAGTTCCGAAAGGCTGCCTTTGTTTCCCTGGAGCCAGACTGTTCTTTTCAACACGCTGCTAGGGTGAGTCAGGTCTCTGCAGTGTTGGGCAGGCAGAGAGAGGAGATCAAGAGGTTGTGTCCGAAGGCTGGAAAGCGCCGGAAGGCTTCCCAGCTGTCCGCGAAGATGTTGTACTTGAGGAACACTCGGTGCTCCAGGCTGGTGGACAGGGTGACATCCCGGCTCATGATGTAGATGCCGCCGTTGTGCAGCGCGCACGTCAAGTTCAGGCCCGACTTGGACATGCTCTCCTTCAGGTAGAGCCACTGCCGGGTGACCGTGTTGTAGGACTGCACGGTGAGCATGTCCTCGCTCTGGCTGCTCTTGCGGTTGGGCCCCAGTTGGTGGAGACAGCCGCCCACGATGTATATGGTCTCCTCCACGGACAACATCTGTTGCTTGCGGATGTGGACGTCACAGGTCTCAAACAGCGTCCAGAGGTCCGAAGACGGGCAGTATTGCAGGATGTTCATGTTGCGATCTGAAACACAGAGAGAGGCGATTGTGACGGCGCCCAGGCACTGGGGAGGCATCTTCCTCCACACATACCATGCGGCTGTCGGCGGCTGGCGCTCACTCTGAAAGGCAGGCAGGGGCTGGAGAAATGGTTTCCAAGCCGGTAGGCTCTCCTCCGCTACCTTTCCCTCAGATACCTGCCTCTCTGTGGTCCCTCAGAGCCACAGAGCCAGAAGCCAGACATGGTGGCTCATGCCTATAAGCCCAGCACTAGGGAAGCCCACGCAGGAGGAAGGACCATGGGTTTCACAGCAGCCTGGGAAGAGGCGGCTTGGATTTGACTATGGCTGTGTGCTTTAGATGGTATGGCTACGCTGAGATGCTGTACCTCAGAGCAAGGCCACATCTCTGAGGGAAGAGACAACTCAGCAAGCCCTGGCTGGAGCCTGCCTCAGGGCGTCCTCACACCGCAGTAGCAGATGTTATGCTTTAATGAGCAGCTCAGGCCATCAGAGGTTTGAGTTCCAGGGGCCGATGCTGCCTTACACAAAATGGAAAGCCCAGGTTGTAAAACAGTATTCCTCACCCAAATGATGGGACATCCCCCTGGAAAATCCAGATGAGGCCCCAGACAAGAGTCCTACTTGACCAGGCTTGAACCAACAGGATTCCAAGCACTGAAAAAGTGCTGCCTGCTGGGGGTTGGAGGTGGGAGCCCAGGGAGCACTGCATGACCCTCAGAACGCCTCAGGGGACACTGCTCTCCACCCTCCTCCTGCCTGCAACCCACTGTGCCGCAAGTTCAGCATACAAGAGCTGTATAGCCTCAGACTCTCAGCTAAAGAGCAGGTCCAGTCCCAGGAGACTCTGCTCTTGACAGACCCTAAAAACCATGCAGAAACCCAACAGCCACTGGCAAAAGCAGGGTTTCCAGGGTCAGGAGACACAGGCAGATCAGCTCCTGCAGACATGCCTCCCAACTGTAGGAGACAGGCCAAACGCACCACCTCTGGCCTTGCTCGAGGTCCCATTGATGGAAGCCAGGACCAGGCGAAAGCTTTCTCTGTTGTTGTTTTTAACAAATAGCTACTTTCTTTGAGGGAAAGTATAGTCTCTCTTAAACAAAACAAAACAAAAGCAAGGGGGGGGGGGAAACCTGTCTTACTTGGGAGGCTGAGCAAGAAGGTTTCAAGTTCAAGGCTAGCCTGTGCTACAGAGTGAGTTCAAAGCCAGCCCAGGCAGCTTTGTGAGAGTCTGCTTCAAAGTAAACATAAAAAGATGGTTAAGTGTGCAGAGCACTTGCTGGGAAACATGAAGACCTGGTGAGGTTCCCAACACTGAAAATGAGAGAAACAGAAAATAATGCTGGGAGGATCAGCATACATGGCTTCATTTTTCTCTTTTCAAACTGATTTTGGGGACAGGGTTGGGTTTTTTTGGTTTTTTGTTTGTTTGTTTGTTTGTTTGTTTTTCAAGACAGGGTTCAAACTGATTTTTAAAATATTTTCTTCTCTAGAAAAACATAAATGTCCTTAGCCACAGCAACAAAACAAAACAACAACAAAAGTTAGTAGCAACTCCCAAAAATGAAGTTCCTGATTGTTATTTGTAAATAAACAACAAAACCTATCAGTGGAGGAAACAGCTCAAGGTCAGGAGCCAGCCCAACAGCAGCGGGCAACCGACAGGCCCATAGCAATGAACCCTCCCACAGCAACAGACTAGCCTACAATAATGGACGCACAACAGAGTCCACAAGAGAGTGACCCACAGTCAGCAATGGACCAGAGCCTCTCATAGCAACAAGCCCGCCCACAGCAGCAGACACGCCCACAGCAATGGCGGAACAACCCCCACCCCACCCACCTGCAGCTCTGTGGAAAGATCTGCAGTCAGGCCTCGTATGGTTGTGCACAGCTCTAAGAGGCTGAAGCAGGCAGGACTGCAAACTGAAGGGGAGGGGAGGGGAGGGCAGAGAGACGAACAAACCCCAGAGCCAAATCTGCTTCCAAGCTAGCAAGACGCGGGGAGACCAGGCAGGTCCTTAGCGTATGCTGGTCCCTGTGCCCACAAGCGTTCCGCCCCTAGGACGCCGCCTTCTTTCCGGTCCTCATGCATGTATCTACTTAGAGACTGGATATTAAAGGTCACCCAGGCAGACAGCCATGGGCGGGGTGTGGTTGGTTAATCTACCAAAGACACGCGGCTGGGTCACCAGGGAGCTCCTGTAGGGCTCCCTCGGTCTTCTGCCGCAAGCTCCCTTCGCTGAGCACGGGCTTAGGCAGCCGCCTGAGTTGCGTAGAGAATCTCTGGGTCGTTAACTTTTAAAACAGATTCCTCTGCCCTTGAGGGTTACTAGGGTTTCCTACTGAATTTCTGCTGTTGTTTTTGTTGCTTGTTTGTCTTATTGTTTTTTAGATGGGGTCTCGTTCTTTATCCTGTGTTCACCTAACCTGGATCTTGCTATGTAGCTCAGGATGGCCCTGAGCAATCCTCCTGCCTTTAATGTATTAAAAAATAAGATGTAAGAAATAAGATGCCAGGCAACAGATAGTAGATTACATGAGGTTTATTACATGAGCATGGGGAGAGAAGGAAGGGGGGAGGAGTACCCCAGAGAGAGACAGAGATAGAGGAAGAAAGGGGAGGGAGAGAGAGGGGTAAGAGGTTAGAGAGGGAGGGGAGAGGTGGGTCTGTCCTTTTATATACTGGGCAGGGCCACGCCCCCATGGCAGGCAGGCAGACTGGAGCAGAATCCTAACCCTGCCTCAGCCCTCCAAGTGATAAGATGACAGGGACAGGCTACCATACCTGCCACCACCCCCCACCCCCACTTCTCTACTGCCTGGCAAAGAACTAAAATAATCAAAATCTCACTGGGCGTGGTCGCGCACGCCTTTAATCCCAGCACTCGGGAGGCAGAGGCAGGCGGATAGCTGTGAGTTCGAGGCCAGCCTGGTCTACAAAGCGAGTCCAGGACAGCCAAGGCTACACAGAGAAACTCTGTCTCGAAAAACCAAAATAAAAAATAAAAAATAAAATAATCAAAATCTGTTATAAAAGTCCTGAACCAGGCAGATGCATGTCTCTAATCCCAGCAGAGGCGGGTGGATCTTTATGAATTGGGCTGCATAACAGAGCTCCTGTGTCCCCACAAAAACTGACAAAAAGTCATGAGTCACTATTCACTGAATGTTAAAAGTCTCTTTTAAGAAGTCAGCAGGATGAGATTCCAACTCAAGTCCCAGGTTAGCTTTGTTTCCCCCATAACAATTAGGAAGAGCTTTTTAAAATGGGAACTGGGGGAAGTGCTGGGAAAGCCAGACTAGAGGAGAGCAGGGCCGCTCTCTCAGCGTAGAACAAACACCCAGCCAGCCCACCTCTGACCGCACACCATGGCCTCTGGCACAGGGAATCCAGGGCAGACATCATCCTGGGTGGCCCAAGGGAGGAAGGCACACTAGTGGTGGCTTCTGAAGATCAAAACACACAAGAAGGGTTTTCCAGGTCAAATACACAGCCCATTTGCTAGGCCAAGGTCATGGAAAAGTCAGGAAATCTACCAGAACAGTGCCACCGGCAGGTCCTGCACGGGGGGAGAAGCTGGGCACACGGGTGTGTCAGGTGCGTTCTGCATCACTCGCTGAGGCATGGTGGCCCACACTGGAATCTCAGGAGGCTCTTTCTTCTCCTAGAGGTGTGCACTGCCATCTCCCAGGCTGGCCCTCGACTTCCACCTCCCCAGGGCACCGTGACACCCACATCTGGGTTACCTGTGTGAATACTATCCAAGGATCTGTCGTTTACAGAGTTGCATGTGGTCACTTGTAGCCCCAGAGCCTCCTTCCTGCAGGGGTCAGCCATGGCTAGAGAGCTCCGTCTGCCCCACTATGCCACGAAGTAGCATGCCCTTGCTGCAGCATGTCAAACGTGACATCAGCACCTGCGGGTCCAGGGACTCTCCTCTCCTTCACCTGTGGGCTCTGCACACCAGATGCACCAAACAGCTGAGAGACGGCTCAGTGGCAGACTTCTCAAGGGAGGGAAACAGGAAGAGCTCAGCTCTTTCCCACATCAGCATCATCCCCGTCACATGGACCATGATGCTCTCTGCTCTGGGATTTCCCTCCTGCGTGCAGCAGCACTAAGCCCGGGACAGTCTTATTTCCACACTACTACCATAAAATGCCCAGCACACGGAGAGAAGAGCACGTGCACACGTTAGAACACGCTGCACAGGCATTAGCATCCGGTCTAGAGAGTTCACTTGAGTTCATGTCCTTCCACCCACAGGACATAGGCACAGGGGCCAGAGCTGGGCTTCGGGGTCTCTGTCTGGTAAAGCGAAGGCCGGACTTAGTTCTGGCATGCCACTGGTGTGGGCCCAACTCTGAGGAGAAGAGGGTCCTTAGTTTACGCTCCAACGTGGCCAAGTTCCAGGTGTTGACCACAGGCTGGGTTTCTAGAAGCACAAAGAGCCAGGCGTGGTGGTGCACACCTCTAATCCCAGCACTCAGGAGGCAGAGGCAGGCGGATCTCTGTGAGTTCAAGGTCAGCCTGGTCTACAAAGTGAGTACAGGACAGCCAGGGCTACACAGAGAAGCCCTGTTTTAGAAAAAGAAAAGAAAGAGAAAAACCTGGAAGCAGAAAGAACATTCCTAATCCTACATAATTCCCTTTTCTACAGTGTCCACGCTCGGATGAGGTCGTCCAAGTCCTTCCTGCCATCAGGGCTCTGTTCCTTAAGAAAGGCAAGCACATAGCATCTGGTGCAAACACATATGCAGACACACGGCCTAACCTGGCCAGTCCTGCCACCCCGGCCACCGCAGCTTATGCAAAGGCAACTGACCTCGGGTGGTATATCCGCCAATGACGTATATCTTCCCCTTGCACTCGCACGCAGAGAACTCAGCCAGAGGGTTGGGCAGGGGGGCCACGAAGTTCCACGCATCCTGCTCAGGATTGTAGCACTCCACGTTAGAAACAGCCTGCCCGCCGATGGCGTACAACTTACAGCTGACGGCCACGAGCTTGAAGTTAGATCTGAAAGAAAGACAAACACAAGCCGCTAAGGTCGGCACTGACTGTGAGGCAGGGAGAGGAGCACTCCAGCACGGGGTGTGAGGAACTGTTCAAGTCAGGGCCATCCCGCAGATGTCACTCTGGCACCCACGACTCCGCGTTCTGCTGGTCAGGAACGGGAATCCACAGACACAAGCAACTGCAAACAGGTAGCCCCTGGTGACAAGAACCAATCTTTGGTTGGTTAGTTGGTTTGGTTTTTCGAGACAGGGTTTCTCTGTGTAGCCCTGGCTGTCCTAGACTAGCTTTGTAGACCAAGCTGGCCTCGAATTCATAGCGATCCGCCTGCCTCTGCCTCCCTGGGTCCTGGGATTACAGGCATGCGCCACTGCGATCGGCTGACAAGAAACAATCTTGCTTATGGGCCTGAGGCCGAGAACGGGGCACCTGTTCCACACTAAACTCAATTTTCCTCATCTGAAATTGTCGCGCCTGGATCCAGTCAGTAGTTTCAGATCCAAATGTGTAAATAGCATTCTGGCATCTGCACTGGGCATGCACTTACATCCCAGCTTAGACCACACAGCGTGACAACCACCCGAAGAGCAGTCATTACATTACGTTACCTGCGGTCCGAGGTGAGTTAAGGACTGAGGGGTGTTGAAGTGATGTGCAGTTAATGCCATTTTACATACGGACCCTGAACCGGTCCCCAGCCATATGTACTGCTTTCACGTCACTGTGGTCTCCATATTGGACAGAAACACCTCACAGAAGGGCTCTTGGCTCACAGTTCAGAGGATCTCAGCTTATTGTGGCAGAGAGTGCTTTAAGGGGCAGAACAGCTCTCGGTGGCAGGGGCATGAGACTGTCACACCATAGCGGAGCAGGAAGCAAAGAGAAGGAACTAGGCAGCCGCTGGGTGTGGCCTTCAAATCCCACCCTTTGTGACTACACCCCCCTTGGGCCCCCTCCTGCCCAGAGGACCACATTCTAAATGTCCCCAAGTCCTCCAAACAGCACCACCATCTGAGAAAGAAGTTCCCAAGGGTTGAGCCTGGAGGAGCAGGGAAACCGGAGCAGGGGCTGGGACAGTTCAGATCACAACCCACCAAGGCTAGGAGATAACGACTCCTTCCACGGGTAAGCGAGGGAGAGAAAGCACGGGCTGGAGAGAGGACACGGTAGTAAAGAGCACTGGCTGCTCTTGCAGAGGACCCAGGTTCAGTTCCCAGCACCCACATGGCAGCTCACATGTGTCTGTAACTCCAGCTCCAGATCTGATGCCCTCTTCTGGTTTCCTCAGTCACCGGCACACATGTGGCATACCATCACACTGAAATTTATTGTTTGTTTCTTTGTGTGTTTGTTTGAAGACAGGTTTCTCCAAGTACCTTCAGCTGCCCTAGATCTCATCCCATGGGCTAGGCTGGCCTCCAACCCACAGAGATCCACATGCCTTTGCCTCCCAAGTGCTGGGATCAAAGGTGTGCGCCACCACTGCCTGCCCCACATTTAAATATTTTAAAAATACGTCTTTTAAAAGAGAGAGAGAGAGAGTAAACAAGTCCGTATGTCAGTAAGTGTGTTGTCATCGGCTTCAAATACTAGCGAAGCCAGACAAAGTTGGTTGTTTGGAGGATGTGTGCCTCTGCAGAGACACACAACAGGTATGTCCACAGACAGCCGTGAGCTACAACGCAAAGACGTGCACCTCTCTGCCTGGCTCAGCCCCAGCTCCTAAGAACCAGCCGGATGGCCCAACCATTTCAGGCCCTCCTCTCTAAGGAGAGGGACTCTCACCCCAGTGGGAACTCACAAGCAAGAGATGCCTCGGCCCAGGCCCGACCTCGAGCCACAGCCCTTGTGTCTAACTCCAACGAGGACTGCTCCAGAAAGAATGGCATCCTGGGAAAATGCAAGCAGCAGCTAAGGAAGTCGAGGCAACAGCAGGAGTGGGAGTAGGGAGCAGTGGGGTGTTTTGTTTTCCAAATGAGGGGGTGAACCCAGCGTTCTTCACCTGGAGCCTCAAGACCATTAAACACAGCCAGCCAGCCAGACTTTGCCCTGGTGGCAGCAGGGGGCGGGAGGTGGGGGTTGTCCCAATTCATGTTGCTTACTCGCCCCACTGCCAATGGTCCTTAACATCCAACCATGATGCCCCCTCTGTGTGCAGATCTGCTGAACCAGAGGAAACAACGTTCGTAAACAAGCACTAAATCTTAACTGGCCCAGGCTGGTTTCACTTCCCACAGGTACACAGATAGTAAATTTTGTAATATCAAGACAGCGCGTGCGATTCCCC
Source organism: Acomys russatus (assembly GCF_903995435.1). Classification (NCBI taxonomy): domain Eukaryota; kingdom Metazoa; phylum Chordata; class Mammalia; order Rodentia; family Muridae; genus Acomys; species Acomys russatus. The sequence goes on along the minus strand of NC_067149.1, from coordinate 69,387,032 downwards.
CACCGTGCTCATCTGTCTTAAGCAAACAGGCAAGAGGTCTTTTTCTGGTACTGAACGGACAGGCAGCTAAGCAAACAATCCGATCCCTCCAGCCCCACACGCGCAAGCTCCCGTCAAGAGGAAGCTTTGTTACTGTTGGGTTCGCTGGCTGATGGGCTGGCCACCTGAAAACAAACCAAGGGCTGAACTTAGAGCCACATCACCCAGGGCTCCAACTCCAGGCTTTTCCAGAGAAATCTAAATTCCACTGCTAAACAGCTGTGTGATCTGGGACAGTGACTGACGCTCAGTCGATCTGTGCCTCAGTTTCCCCACTTCTGAAGTAGACAGTCTGCCTGGGGTTGGGGGGGAGGTATTCTTTGTGTCTTAAGCCTTGGTTTTTGTTTTTAAGATTTTATTTTTGATTCTTTTGTTTTGGGTTTTGTTTTTTTGTTTGTTTGGTTTTTGTTTTGGTTTGTTTTGCTTTTTTGAGACAGGGTTTCTCTGTGTATCCTTGGCTATGCAGGACTTGCTTTATAGACCAGGCTGGCCTCGAACTCACAGCAATCCGCCTGCCTCTGCCTCCCAAGTGCTGAGATTAAAGGTATGCGTGCACATATAGGGGTGTGTACAGATGTGTACAGGTGCCCATGGTAACTGTGACTCTGGGAACTGAGGTCAGGTCCTCTGGAACAGCAGTGTGTGACCTCTACCACCAAACTATCCCTCTGGCCCCTCTTTGTTTTTAAGCTTTATTACATTTATTTATTGTGTCTCCCGGTGGGTATATGCGTACACATGTGCATCTGCATGCGTGCGGAGTGTGTGTGCTACAGTGCAGAGACGGAGTCAGAGGACAACTTCAGCCACATGACTCAGGTCCTCGGGTCCTGTACCCCCGGAGCTCTCTCTCCAGCCCTGAACCCCAGTTTTCTTCTCATCACAGCACAGATGGCTTCCAGAAACTCTGCAGTCTGTGCTCCTGTCTACAGATGCCGGCAGCCCCACTTCCACGGAGTGCACATGTGAGCCGTGAGTTACCTCGCAACAATCTCTTCCTCCTTCATACTGACCCCCGACACACTATGTTCAGGAAGAAATACAACTGTCATGCCAAATACAACTGTAAAGCCTTCATCTTATAGCTGTAAACGGTGAGAAAAATTAGACGTGACTGCCGTTTAGTTTCCATTTCCCTGGGGGGAAACAAAGCCCGACAGGGCTGTAGCCTGCTGACTACAGAGCATCGGCTCTGCACGGCTGAGGCCCTGGGTTCAATCCCCAGAGCAGAAGTAGGGGAGCAGTGGGAGAGCTGTGTAAGGGCTTGAGGGAGGATGGTCAGTCTCAGAGCTCAAGGCCAGCCTGGATTACAAAGCTCAGGTAGGCTGAGCTACACAGCAAGACCCCGACTCAAACACACACACCTGAAAACGAAGTGATGTGTTGCTGGGCCAGTTGGTGCGCACCTTTAATCCCAGCACTTGGAAGGCAGAGGTGGGGGGATCTCTGTGAGTTCAAGGGCAGCGGGGTCTACAGAGTAAATTCCAGGCCCCCCAAAGCTGCAGGGAGAAACCCTGCCTCGAAAAACAAAAACTAAGTGATACCCGACCACAGACTACCAACCAGCCACAGGAACCACACACAGTGAGGAGGGCGACAGCCTTTCTGTAAAAACAAACTACACTCAGTGGGGAAACGGGGTCACAGAGATCCCGGAGTGTGACAACAAAGTGACCACAACAGCTGACCCGGTAAAGAGGCAGCAGAAACAAGAATGTGGCAGTGGCTTGCTACAGACAATCCTGCCACTGTGAAGTGCTGCTCCGCCCCAGGCCTGGAAGAAGGTGTACAGGGCCCATTTAGTCCCTCTGTCCTTCTTCGGCTGTAGTGACCTCTGCTGGGGACCAGGACGGAGACAGGAAAACAGACGCACTCTTTGTGGCCCCTACAACCACCTGTGGGAAACCCAGAAAGCAAAAATCAAAAGCAGTTTCAGCTGTTGCCCAGAACTCGGCTGTGGAGGTTAGAACAGGCCTGCTGTTTTCTCTCCTGCCCTGGTGCCCAGCTGTGTGGGCGCCACAGGCGAGGACCAAACCTCTCAAAGTGCTCCCCGTCCAGGCCCCTCTGCCAGCAGACAGCTGTTGGCGAGGCCTCTCAGGCCTTGCCGCATTCTCACACAAACAGGACCCACCCAGCTTCGCCTTCAGAACAGAAGGCCAGGGCTGAGGAAGACCCGAGAGACAATCTTAGAAATTCAAAAAACATTCCCAAAGGACGTCTGCAGTTCTAACAAGCCGTCCCTAATTAAGGTGGGGAGGGGAGGCGATTTTGCGGTCAAACAAGCTTTTACATGTCAAGAGACAAATCTGTTTCAGGCAAAAAAAAAAAAAAAAAAAAAAAAAAAAAGGAAAAAAAGGAAGATGGCGTTGTACACTTGAAAGAGGCCTCCAGACTTGTACAGCGTTTTGTTTGAACTACATTTGTTTGCGTGTGTGACCATCTACACACAGGCCACGGCACACATGGGAGGGACAAAGGGCAAACTGTAGGAATCACTTCTCTCCTTCTACCATGTAGGTCCTAGGCCTTGAACTCGGTTCACCAGGTTTGGCAGCAGGTGCTTGTGCCCGGCCCAGAGCCATCTCGCCAGCCCATACGGTCACCTTCATGCCTATAACTTTATGCTGTGAAGAGAGATTTAAAGGTTCATGTCTATGTCTAAGGAGGCAGAACTGAGAGGCAGGTCTTTCTCATCTGGGGTATAAAAATCGACACCTACGGCAAACTCAGCCAAAAAGCCAGAACTGTCTCTTAGGAGAAGTCATTTAAACCCAAAGCCTAGGACTCAGGGCTTACACACCCAGCACCATGCCATTTGCTCTGCCAGGTTTCTGCCTCTTTTTAAGATAGAATAAACTGCCAACATTAAAAAATGAAATACCTCATGTCTGACCGCCCAACCTCCTCATCTCCACTGGGGAATAACCAGTGTGGTCCAGGGGGCGGAGCCCATGGGTCCCCACAACTCCTACCCACTCTCTATGCACTGACATCACCTGCCTTGCCAATTTAGGGTTCCAGCTTTGAGCCATACTTTAAAAAAATAGGCGTAGGAAAAAAAAAAAAACCACATTCAATATTGTATAACAGCCAGAGACCTACAGATCTAGCCATGTAAAATTGCCAGTATGATAAGCTGGAACCAGAAAGGTAGCTCTGCAGTTGAGAGCACTGGCGGTGGCGATGGCGGCGGTGTGGCTGCTGCTGCCGCCGCCATTGCTGCCACTGCAAGAACCCGGGTTTGATTCCCAGCACCCATGTGGTGGCTCACAACCACCTGTCACTCCAGTTCTAGAGGATCTGGTGCCCTCCTCTGGGATCTGTGGCTACTGCACACACACGGTGCACATACATTTAGGCAGAACATGCACAATATAAATAATTAAACCAGGCTGGAGAGATGGCTCCTGGTTAAGAGCACTGTCTGGTCTGCTCTTCCAGAGGTCTTGAGTTCCATTCCCAGCAACCACATGGGGGCTCACAAGCATCTATAATGAGATCTGGTGCCCTCTTCTGGCAGGCATGTGTACAGGCAGACAGAGCACTCCTATATTAAATAAATAACACCCCCCCACCCCCCCCCCCCCCCCCTCCCACAGGGTTTCTCTGTGTATCCTTGGCTGTCCAGGACTCACTTTTCAGGCCAGGCTGGTCTCAAACTCATAGAGATCCGCCCACCTCTGGCTCCTCTAGTGATGGGATGACAGGGGTACATCACCATGCTCAGCTAACTCAATCTTTTAAAACAGGCAAAAATCATTTGTTTACAAAAATACAGTCAATAAGCATCTGCCAAGAATGATCTTCGGGTGAGAGGAATCCACACTGAGGCCCCGCCCCACTGCACAGGGTGGACAGTGCATCTGATCTTGGCAGGAGAGGGGACTGGCCAAATCCAACAGTGCTGATGAGAAAATTACACTAGTATGTCACGGGCAACTGGGCAGCAGCAGCCAAAATATAAAATGTGCACGCATCTTGCCCTGCTCACCCAGAGACTCCTAGATTTTAACCTGGAACCAACTCACATGTGCCAAAGACAGTTACACACATAGACCAGGATGTAAACAGCACTGTTCCAGGGACAAGAAGATGCCACCAGCCACAGCCCAGGACGCCACATACCATAAACAGGACAGAAGTAGCTGGCTCACACCTGCAATCCCATCACCTGTGTGTGTGGCTCACACCTGCAATTCCATCACCTGTAAAAAGCAGGACCTGACTGACAGAGCCAGCTGGGACTACAGAATGAGATCCTTTCTCAAAACAGCAGCCCAGGGCACTGGTGTGGGCTTCTGGTCATCCACTCATGAGGTGGAGGCAGAGGGTAAGAAAGACAAGGTCTTCCTCAGATACACGGAGAGTTCAAGGCCAGCCTGGGATACATGAGACCCTGTCTCAGGAAAAATTATTAAAATAACAAGACAAGCAGACAAAAGTTACACCAACAGTATGCACGTTGGTTGGAATGTGGTGGAAACCGGCTGGTGGGGCCTCCTTGGAGGAAGCAGGTCCCAAGGGGAGGTGGAAGGGGCATTTTCCTTCTCTGCCATGAGCTGAAGCACTCTGTTCCGCTATGCACTCTCAGCCGTTACTCTCCACACACCTGCTTTCCCTTACTGTCTCAGCCAGTCACTGCAATGACATAATCGAGGGACATGGGTTGCTTAACATTGTCAGTGTGGCAGGACCTGGACCTACAGAGACAGGCTCCTGTGAGGAACCGAGATGAGCTGACAAGGGGAGACCTGCCCTAACAGTGCGCGGCACTGTCCCACCGTCCGGAGTCCACCCTCTCTGTATCCGACAGCTACCTTAGGCTCTCGCCGCCATGCCTCTCCACCCGGGAACCTTGCACCAGACGAGCCCTCCCTTTCCAAGGCTGCCTCAGGGGCTTGTCACAGTGTAGTTACGCAGACCCGCTCACTTTACAGTTTCTAAGGCAGACACCAGAGGCAGGAGCAAGGACAACATGACCATGCTTAAAGAGAACAGAAAGAACATTTTGAGGAAAACAGATCATGGATCTGTAGCTAAAATGAGAGACCTGTGAGAGGTCAGGACTGTGGAGCTAAGGAGGACACAGAGTCCAAGTGGAAGGAGCTAGAGACTCAGGGAAGAAACAAGACAGAACCCAGGGCCTTCTGCCCACTCTCGGAGCACCACCTTTGTTGATTCAATTAAGGCTCTTAATAATAATATTATTATTATTATTTTGTTGTTATTGTTATTATTATTAGCTGTCCTGGCTGTCATGAACTCTCTTTGTAGACCAGGCTGGCCTCAAACTCACAGAGATCCACCTGCCTTTGCCTCCCCAAGTACTGGGATTACAAGCATGCGCCACCTCTAAAAATTATTTTTAAATGATTTTGATACTAAAAGAAATCCCTGGGGTTGGAGAGAAGGCTCAGAGGTTAAGAACACTGACTGCACGTCCAGAGGTCCTGAGTTCAATTCCCAGCAACCCCGTGGCGGCTCACAACCATCTATAATGTGATCTGATGCCCTCTTCTGGCCTGCAGGTGTATGTGGGCAGAGCACTGTATACATAATAATAAATAAATAGATCTTTTAAAAAAAAAGAAATCCTTTTATTATTTTGTTTTTGTTTGCTTTCAGGAAGGGTCGCTGTAGCTCAGGCTAGACTACAGAGCCTCCGCCTTAGCCTCCTAAGCCCTGTGACTACAGGTGGGCCACTGCTGTGCCCTCTGTATAATCTGGATGACATAGGTTTCATATTACAGGGAGCTGAATGAAAACAGCCCCTCTGCAGTACCTCCTAAGGGGGAGGAGTCATGCACTCACTCACCTCTGCTTCTAACACTTCAGCTTGCCAGGACTGGGGTTGGTGGGGGTGGTGTATGGGTGTGTGGGTGTGGGTGTGTGTGCCTGTGAAGGCCACTAGGGGGCATCAGATGCCCGGGAGCAGCAATGACAGCACCCACTGTGGGTGCTGGGGCTGAACACAAGCTTTATGCAAGAGCAGCAAGTGCCCTTAAGCTCTGAGCCACCAGAACAGGGAATGTTCCCACAAATAATGTCTGCCCTAAAGGTCCCTTCATCCTGTGATGGACCTGAAAGAGACCACAGTGGGACTCGGATGGCATCAGGTGCCCTGGCAAAAAGTGCCCGTCCTCAGCTGGGCAGTGGCGCATGCCTTTTATCCCAGCACTGGGGAGGCAGAGGCAAGAAGATCACTGTGAGGCTAGCCTAGTCTACAGAGAGAGTCCAGAACAGCCAGGGCTTTTCAGAGAAACCCTGTTTAAAAGAAAATAAATAAATAAAAATAAAAGAACAACCAACCAAGCAAAGAGCACCTGTCCGGTCCTTAGTTACACTCCTCTGACTTCTGGGATGCTGGCAATTGAGTCCAAAGCCTCCGGAGTGCTGGGCTATGGCTCTCCGGCTGAGACACCTTTACCCCACTCTTTTTGTTTCTGCTACCTTATCCAGGCTGGCGTGGAACTCACTCTGTAACCCAGAAAGAATTTTAACTTAGGCCCTGCCTGCTTCAGCCTTCTATCTAAGCAGCTGGACAACAGGCCTGCACTACAAACACCTCAGTTCCCCCCAGCAGCCAGACCCTACCATCTTTATTTCCGCCCTTTCTCTTCCTTTACTTACTTTTTTGCTTTCATTTTCTTAACCTAATTCCTTTCCTTGCTTCAGACGCAAGCAGAAGGGGACAAAAGTGAACACTACAGGCTAGCTTCTGTCATTCCCTGAAGGATACAATCTGACAACCACTGACTTGGTAGACACTGTTACATTTGAAGGTATAAGTAAGGCGGGGATTGTGCACTGCAGAAAGCCACTGAGGGGGTGCACACCTTTAATCCCAGCACTCTGAAGGCTGGAAGGCAGCAGGATCACTTAGGAGTTCAAGACCAGCCTGAGGAGCACACCGAGAACAAGGAGACTAGCGAGAGCACATGCGGGAAGGTGTATACAGGCTATATGCAAATGCTACAGCCACAAGGGCCTCAGGCGTCCAGACGGGTATCTGAGGCACCCCTGGTAAACAACAGACTGGGAGGGCAAGGGCCCGCCCTCTGTAGTGACAGCTTCAGGCTCGAGTTTTGGTCAAAGCCGATTGCTGTCTGGGGAGTAATTAAGAAACAAAAGAAGGGCCAATGGAAAGGAAAAGAGAAGGGCAATTGTACATCATCCTGGGAAGCGTGTGCCAAAGTGTAGAAGGATTCAAAGTCACTGACAGCAGCTATGAAAATTCCCCAAGCCAGAGTTACCAGTTACTGCCACTGTCCGTATAATTCGGGTCAGGCTAGGAAGAAAAGAGAAGAAACAAACAGCAGTCACCTCTCGCCAATACCCTTCTCTGCAAGCACGTCGGAGGCAGAGAAAGCAGTCTTACCTGGGACCCACACCTGTAAGAAGGCCACTGGACTAGCTCACCTGCAAGCCCCAGGCTCCCCTGGGAACCCTGCCCGCGGGCAACAGGCCAGCAGCAGTCAGCGAGATGCCATCGCCTCTGGCCAGCAACCACCAGGGCAATGGATGAAGGGCGCAGGCCCCGCTTTGCACTTACCGCTTCTGGTTCATGGAGGCCACCTGCAGCCACTCGTTGGTGGTGGGGTTGTAGGAGTGTGCGGCCGAGATCTCCTGGCTGGTGATCCTGTACCCACCCACGATGAAGAGGTAGTTGTCCAAGATGGCTGAGCCGTAGCCCCTGACGTTCACCAGGTCCGGGGGCAGGTTGTTGGCCAGCGGGAACCAGCGCTCCGTGGTCTCCTCGTACCTAAGCATGGACGGGGGTTCCCCCTGATATGGATGCGGGGCCAGAGGTCCCCCGAGGAAGTCCCCCAGGGCCACCAGGACCGGGGTCCCGCGCATGCGGGCCTCCCTCAGCTGCTTCTTCAGGCTGAAGTCCGCCGGGGTCTGCGGCGGCGACACCAATAGCGGGAACTGCGGCTGGCACAGCACCTGGTGGAAGCGCAGCGCCATGAAGCGCAAGCAGGCAGCCTGCAGGTCGGGCAGCCCGTACACCTGCGCCAGGCGGTACAACTCCAGGCAGTTGCCCAGGCGCACATGCGACAGCAGCAGACGCAGTAGCGCCGTGACCTGCAGGAAGGACGCAGCCTCCACCAGCTCCGCCAGCAAGCTAGCCTCGGCCAGCTGGTCCTCGCCCAGGCCCCAGCCCTCGCCGGCGTTGATGAAGTCCAGGACCAGGCGCAGGCCGGGCGCGCTTAGGCCGCGCAGCTGCTGCACCTCGGGGCCTGCCTCGGGCCGCACGGCCTCGCGCATGCCGGAGCGGTAGAGCGCGCGGAAGTAGTCGCTCTGTTCGATCAGCTTGCTCTTGCTCACCGGGTAGCAGCGGCCTTCCAGGCGGATCTGCACCATCTCCTCGGCCGACATGGCTGGGCCGCTGCGCCCGCCGCCCGGCCGCGCAGGCTCCTCCCCCGGGCGCACAGCCTCCGCCGAGCCGGGCCTGCGCCCGCGCTTCCTTCCGCCGCCGCCGCCGCGGCCCCGGGGCTCAGCCCCGCCGGTGCATCACGCGCCCCGCGAGTTAAAGGCCTCGCCGTGTCCTTTCTCCACGTGTCTGTGTGGGCTTGTGCGCGCGAGGGCAGGTGCCAGGGAGCCAAAGGCGCCAGATCCCGAGGTTTGGGCGGTTGTGAGCCGCCCTACGCGGAAAGCTAGCTCCCGTCCTCCGCTGCAGCGGCGTGCACTCTGACCCACTGTGCATTTCCTCCCGGCACAGAGTTTAAAGTTTTTGACAATTGGTTAGGAAGCAAACGCGTCAGTTCGCGGCGCCCTCCCCCGACCCACAAGTCACTGTAGTTGTTCTCCTGGTATTTCCTGCAGTTCCACCGTCCCTGAGTGAGTTTTCCTGGGCCAGCCAGTACTGTGTGAAGCTTGGGACTGGCCGGGCGGTTTAAGAGTTCTTGGGCTAAGGAGTTTATTAAACGAGTTATTTACTCCATGGACAAGACAGACAGGAAGGGCAATGGCATGGTGGGGACCCCAACACTCCCCAGCACCAGAGACCGAGCAGCGTGTCTGAAGAGAGCCGGCCTCAGAGTGAGCACCCGAAGGGGAGGGTGGATGGATGGACAGGACACCTCTGAGAAGTTAGACCCCAGGTACTCTCACACCCACCCCCATCATATCCCACCATAGCCGTTAGGAGAGAAGGTCTTCCCGGCTTCCCTGGTGGGACGCTTATTGGAAGACTGGATCCCAAGGGCCGTGGCTGCGGTGACGTGATGTGTCTGTCAGCCATTGTAATACAATCAAGGGTAAGGACCTAGAAGATGTTCTAGCGGGGCCGGCCTTCCAAGGGGAAGGGACATGACAGACACATGGCATGGGGCTTGGTATACTGTGTCACTTTCTTGGATTCTCTGAAAAATTTGGGACACTACCCTGTGACTGACAGGTCCCCAAAGAATTCCTGTCGCCATCTGTCACTCTCAGTGTTTGGGGTTTGAGGAGGGGTGCAGGTGAGGGGCCAAGGATTTAGCAGACTCTGTGGCAAGGCAAAGTGCCACATCTACCATTAGATACTAGGCTGGGGGCTCCTGGGAGCGCCGACTTCAAAGAGGCCAGTCCTGGATCTGTCGTCTCTGCCTCCATCAGCAACAAGGCAGGATTCAGTGGGTCACCAGAACAGGCTCTTAGTCTCTGGCTCTTTAGAATCTTGGCCAATGGAAGCTTTTGTTTCCAGACCATAGAGATGCCTTCAACTGGTATTCTCTTGCCTTTTAAAAACAAACCAAAAAGCCAACCTTTGAGACTGACTCTCATTAGGGAGTCAGTTCAGCCACGGTCACATTACCACAGTGAGATCAGCTGGACTGGACCCTGACGTGTGCTCTGACAATACTGGGCACCGGTCCCACAAGGTTTTTGGCCTCTGACAACACAATGGGACATCTTAAAAGACCCAATAATTTTCATAAGCCACACAGAGTATTCTAGAAAGCTGGACATAAAGACAAACAAATATGAACACTCCTTCATTACAAAGCAGCTACACTCTGATTTCAAGGCTCCGTGACTACGTTGCCTAATGCCATTATATCTACTGGATGGAGCTGTCATGGATCATTACATAGCAATAACTTGTGCTCAAAGGCCTCCAGCGCAGGAGGTCACAGCCCTCAGGGAGCTAGCAACTGCTGCTTTGCTAAATGTGTGTCCTGTGTTCACACCCACAGATGAGTCTCACTCTCCACCTTTCCCCGGAAGCCTCTTTCTGCACTGGGCAGCAGAGTGGAAACCAAGGGCCGGGCACAGGGCTGAGAATAAGTGACCGAGTGCCCAGCCCTAAATGGGCATCTACAGCAAACCCTCCCTAAGTTTAAGGCCATCCTGGTCTAGCCAGACCTGTACAGGGAGACCGTGTCTCAAAAACATGAGGGTTGAGAGAGTGGGAAAGCGTCATGTTCACGAAATTCTTAGGATGCCAGCCAGGACATGTGCAAAAATAAAAACTTTTATCTCCACAGCAGACCTACTGGATTAGGCTGCTGGGGTGTAAAGCTTTTGTTTAAATGCACATCTCACTTTTAAACTCTCTCAAGAACATCTTAGGGCAGAACACTTACACAGCACACTCGAGGCCCTCGGTCTCCACACGAGCACCGAGAAAGGAAAACATCCTGTTATTAATAAGTAGCCAAGTGTGGTGGGCGCACACCTGTAATCCCAGCACTCAGGAGGCAGAGGCAGGCAGATCTCTGTGAGTTCGAGGCCAGGCTGGTCTACAAAGTGAGTCCAGGACAGGCAGGGCTCTGTCACATAGAGAAACTGTGTCTCGAAAAAAGAAAAGAAAAGAAAGAACTGTAAACTTCCTGGCTGTGGTGGCCCATGCCTTTAGGTAGCACAGGCCTTTAGTCCCAGCATTCAGGAGGCAGAGGCAGGAGCATCTGAGTTCGAGGCCAGCCGGGAACGTGGCTGTGGGGTCTCGCTGAGGAAGCCAGACAGTCTGAGTCTGAACCTTGGGACCACGTGGTAGTAGGAGAACACCAACTCTGGGAATTTGTCTCTGACCACCACATGGGCACCAGGGTGTGAAGTGTGCGCATGCGCGATGTTGGGGAGAGGGGGGAGAGTCAGGTACATGGGGTCGGCTCCATTCCCCTATTTACAGGGGACACTGGGGATGGAACTCGGAATTGCTAGGCCTGAGGAGCCAACCACACGCATGTCCTTTAATAGCTGTTGTTTGGGGTGAGCGGGTATAATCATTCCTTTCTTTTAGGAAGAAAGCTCTCGACTGGCTTTCTTGAAAACTACTGGCAGTTATCGAAAAAGAATTAAACATTTTAAGTATATTTCTTTTTCTTTTTTTCAAGGTGTTTTGTTTGTATAATAAAATGTCAAACAAGGACGTGAACTGATTTTCTCTGGAGCCTGGACAAACAGAACTTTAAAAAAATAAAATGCAGTCACCAGCCCTCCAGCCTAGACTGAACACCTCACAAAACAATGCGTTGTTTCTGACAACAGAACCTCCCTTAATCTGATGTCAAGAGACCAGGTGATTGTTTTTTCTCAGCAGGGCTCCCGGCTAGGGTTTCTCCTGGCCTTCCCATCTGCCTAGGAAAAGGTGTCAGTGACGCTTCACTCCTGGAGAAAAAAGGAGAGCTGAGGGGAGCATCCCGGCCTAAAGGCAGGGTCAGGACACCGAAGCCTGCTGGGAAGGGCTGAGAGACAAGGCCCAGGGCCCAGCTCTCCCGGGGCCCAGCTGGGAAGGGACAAAGACTCAGGAGGCAGCAGCAGGGCGCCCTGGCCACTGGCCGCAGCCTGCCCTAGGCCCATGGTCAGCTTGGCCTCCGTGCGAGCACGGAGAGATGCAGGCGGCGGGGCTGCTGCTGCTGCTGGGGCTGGGGCTGGCTCGCACTGCGCACGGGCTCTGCTCGCCCTCCGCGTTCTACAGGGACTGCTGGATCCGCCGCTTCCCGGGGCTGCTCCTGGACCTGGAGGAGTCTCAGAGGCTGGGGGCCCAGTTCCTCAGGTACTACTCGGAGAACACCGGCCAAAGGTGCGGCCGGAGCTGCTGCCTCCGGAAGGACGGTGAGTCAGGGCCGGCTGAGGCCGGCGGGTGTCCCAGCACGAGGCCCAGGCAGAGGGGCTGGGCCAGGAAGGACCCCAAGGCGGGCAGCGGGCAGCTTCGGGGCAGGTGGTTTTGAACAAGGTCTTCATGACGCTGTGGAACCCATGGCATCCTGCTTTCTTTGGTACAGTGCTAAGTGGACATATTTCTCTCAGGGCTAACGAGTTTTTTTCATATCCCAAAATGTTTGCAATAAACTGGGTGCCGTGGCCAACGTCGGTAATCCTAGCACTTAGGAGCTGGAGGCAATGGGTTCAAAGCAAGCCCTAGTCACACGGTGAGCTGAGGCCAGCCTGGTTGAGACCTTGACTCAAAAACAGAATAAAATAACAAAAAGAATTCACAATAATTTACTTTTAAACTGTATTGTTTTTTGCTCCGTTTCTTTTTAAGTATTTTTTCAAATCTTGGAGAATTTTAGTGTTTTGGTCATATTCAGCCCCCTACTCCTCCCTCTTAACTTTTCCCAGTTCCCTCATCACCTCTCAATTTCATACAATGTTCCCACTGAATCCAGTTTCCCACACCCAGATCCTCCAGGCCACCTAGGGCTGTGGGTTCATGAGGTGTTTCTGTCTGTTTGTTGACACGTACTGTCACGTGGCCCAGTTTGAACTTACTTTTCAGGGGAGGCTGGCCTTGAACTCTAGGCCATCCATCTCAGAATCCCAAGTGCTAGGATTGTAGGCAAAACCCACCAAGTTTAACAGTTTCTCCTTAAAATAACTTGGTGGTTTTAGTGCCATACCCATTTTATAAGCTGTGTCTCAGGGTTATGGGATGTGGGGCACACTAGACCAGAAACTGGGGGGCAACGGCCATCTTCAAACTTCCGGAAGAGATTTCTTTTCTCTATAAATGGGATTTGGGTATAAGTACCACTCAGAGAGCCACAAGCCTTCAAGGTCACAATTGCCTGAAGATGCTTTCATTTCTTTTTCAGTTTTCCCTAGTTCTTTTTTTTTTTTAAACAATTTTTAAAGATTTTTATTTTATGTACATTGGTATTTTGCCTGCATTTGTGAGAGATTGGATCCTATGGAACCAGAGCTACAGATAGTTGTGAGCTGCCATGTGGGCCTCTCCAGCACAGCCGCCTGAGGTGGGCCTCTCCAGCACAGCAGCCTTCCCTAGTTTTAAAGCTACATGGGAAGAAACAAGAGCAGCCACTACAGTGGCCTCACCTTCTTTCTAACCATAAGTTGACACTGATTATCCACTAAAGAAATTGCTTACCCAATTACATATGCACGTTTCTAAAGTAAAATTTAGAGTGTGTAGGAGAGAGCGGCCAGGTTTTCAAGGAACATGGGGAGAGACTTGTCACAAGCCATGACCTCCGAAGGTAATGAGGCACAGAGAGCAACCGACTTGATGAAGAGGAATCTTCTCAAAGCACAGTCAAGGTAGGGCGTTTGCCCGGCACACTGGAGGCCTCAGCACACAGACCCGGGTGGAGGCTGCATCTGCAATGTCAACACTTGCCGTGAAATCACGCAGACCAGAAGTTCAAGGCTGTCCTCAGCCACATAATGAGTTTGAGCTCAGTTTAGGATACGTGAGATCTTGCTGAAATAAAAAACAAACGTGCTGGGGAGGTGGCTTAGTGGTTAAAGTGTTTGTCAGTTAAGTGTGAGACCCCCAAGTTTGCATCCCCAGACCCCACTTAATGCGGGCACAGGGGGCTGAGCGTCTATAATCCCCAACAGCCCTAAAGGGGGATGGAAGGCAGAACAGGAATCCCTGCAAGCCAACTCACCCAGGGTAAGCCGCAGCACACACCAAGAGAGGGCACTCAAACAAGGTGGGAGAGGAGGATTGTCACTCACTGTATACTTTGACACATGCACACTCACACACACACATCACACACGCATGCATATCACATGCACACACACATGCATCACACTCACACTCACATCACACTCACACATATCACACACGCATATCACTCACAAATACATCACACATACACACATCACACTCACGCATATCACACTCACAAATATCACACCCATGCATATCACACATGCAAGATTAAATAGGAAAACATTCCAGGGTTATCTTCTCCACCAACCCAGAGCCTCTGCACCCTGAGAGTCAGGGCAGGAAGGCAGGGCCAGACTTGTCACAGGCCTGCACAGGGCTGAGCACTGGAACACACGCATGAAATATAGGGTCCTTCTCTCCCTCCCTCCCTCCCTCCTTCTCTCCCTCCCTCCTTCTCTCCCTCCCTCTCTCCCTCCCTCCCTCCTTCTCTCCCTCCCTCCCTCCTTCTCTCCCTCCCTCCCTGCTCTCCCTCCCTCCCTGCTCTCCCTCCCTCCCTGCTCTCACTCCTTTCCCTCCTTGAAGTAGCCCATGCTACCCTACATTACAATCCTGATCCTTCCCCTTCGGCCTCTGGAGAGCTGAGGTTATATGTGGACACCATAATCCTGGCTCCATAGAAAACATTCCCAAGGGCTGGAGAGATGGCTCAGTGGTTGAGAGCCCCTCTTACCCTTGCAGAGGAGCCAGGTTCAGTTCCCAGCACCCATGTCAGTGGCTCACAACAACTGTCACTCCAGCTGCAGGGGTCCAATGTCTCTTCTCCATGGGTATTTGCACTGACCACACCTACCCTCTCACAGATACACAAGTACACATATTTAAAAATAATCAAAGTAAGACTTTCATGAGAAGAGTTATTCCTATAAACATCACTCTCTGTAAGCCAGGTGTGGTGGCTGATGCCAATAATCCCAGGACGTGGGAGGCTGAGGCAAGAGGATTGCCATGAATTTGTGGTCACTCTGGGATACATAATAAATCTGAGTTCAAGGATAAGATCCTATATTGTTCTCTTATCACACAATGGCTTTCTTATCACAAATCTAAATATTAAGTAAGAACTTTTACAGTTCCTTTCCCTTACAACGTCCCAGCACTACCCTCAGGGGCTGCTTTTGCAACCCAGCGCATTAGCAAAGAATTTTGTCCTATTATTTCTCCTCTGGAAAAAGCAGGCAACGTTGCAGGATCCTGAGGGTGTCCCCAAAGTCAGCCTGCAGCTGTGGCTCCCCATGGTGAGCCCTCCAGAGAGGCAGAGCAGGGCTCCACACATCAGTGCCCTCCCTGGCCCCCACCCCTGGCCCTGGCTCCCAGCCCTGCTCCCCCGTAGACCCCCCTACCCCCAGCCCTGGCTCCCACCCCTGCCCTCACCCCCAACCCTGCTCCCCCGTAGCTCCTCCTACCTGGCTCCCATCCCTGCCCTCACCCCAGCCCTGGCTCCCACCCCTGCTCCACCCCAGCCCCAGCCCTGGCAATGCTTCAAGTGGGACACTGTGTCTCCCTAATCCTGTTTTATTAAAGAGTGTGACACCGGAGTCAGGTGACACATGACCTGGTCCTGGCTGCTCCTCATGGGAATGAGGAAGGGTGCATCCTCCTGGAACTCTGACTCTGATTTGGACAGGGAGATCAGGATGAGCATGTGACACGCATATATGCCCTGCCCTATCAGGGAATATTCGGAATAGGTCTGTACCCAGGTCCACAGCCTCAGGTGTCATGTGATCCTCTGGCTCTCCAATGAGCCAGCTTCTTTTGGGAAGGCTGACACCACCCTGTCCTTCCCGCCTGTGGTTGCAGCACCTTTCTTTCTATGCTCCTCTTCCTTCCTGTGGTGGCCCCAGGACCTTAGCACTCAAGAGAGCATGTTATGCCTGGAAACCAGGCGGGTGCTTTCCAGAGCTTTAGCACACAATGTTTTTTCTGCACAAAAACTACTAAGACTGAAAGATAATGATTCTGTGAGGTAAGATGGCATGTGCCGCTAATTCCAGCAGGCAGAGGCTGGGAGGTCTCTGAGTTCAAGGCTAGCCTGGTCTACATAGTGAGTTTCAGGCCAACAGAGGCCACACAATGAGTTAGACTCTGTCTCTAAATAAACAAAGTCCATCAACCTAAGGCTGGTTATGGTGGCTCCCACTCACAGTCCCAAGCAGGAGGATTGCTGTGAGTCCTGAGTCCAGACTGGTCTACATAACAAGTTCCAGGCAGGCTACAGCCACTTAGCAAGACCCTGTCTCAAAAAACTCCAGGTGTCCTCTGCAGAAGGAAAGTACCAGAAAGTATTTGGAGTAATCCTCTCGTTCGGGTAGGCACACTGAACAGTTTCAGTCGTTCATACTGTTCTGTAAAATGTCCAACCACAGCACAACATTAGGTTAACTCAATGTTTCAGAAAGAAATATAAGTTACTCAGAGCCCATCTGGTTGGTAGCAAAGCTAGGCTTGATGGTTTTGTCCCTGTGACCCCAGCACTAAGAGGCTGGGCAGGACAGTTATAAGTTCAAGGCCTACCTACCTAGGCTATGTAGTGAGACCCTGACTCTCTCGTGCACACACACAAGTGTGGAAGCCTGGGCCCACGCCGATTCCCTTGGCCTTTTCAGTTTCCTGCAACGTGGCTGTCTTCTTCCATGACCCCATCCATGACAATGTCAACTGCCTCCACGTCCACTGCCCGACCCTGGAGAGCTGCATCCTGGAGCCCGGGACCAGCGCCATCCTGTACAACATAACAGCAGGTAAGCCTGCCTCAGAAGGCTTTGGGGAAGAGAGTGCTAGCTCTCTAGAGGGGCTCATAGCCTCCAAAATCCGGCTGGCCAACACCCAGGCAAAAAGTCCCAGACGTGTTCTCCAGCAACCTCTGTCTGCAGATGGTCTGGCCACGAGGACAGAAAGATCTCCTTGTTGGCACATCCGGGTGGCATTCATTCCAGATGACAGCTCAAGCACAGGTGGACAAGACCAAAAGCTCTGAGGTTGGATTATACTGGGAACTCAGCAAAAGCGAAAGTAGGTGTTTTTTACTGCAGAGGCTGGGAAGCAAAGAAGTGCTCACAGGCTACCTGAGGTCTGTGGACCTGGCTTTAGGACCCTGTAGGGTTGGAAGTCGGGGGTCAGGAAGCTCCCCACATGGTCACAGCATTGAGAGAGACCCTGCCTCAGATGGCCAGAGGAGCAAGACCCAAGGTTCTGTTCTCACCTCCACATGTGCTCCTGCACACACCAGCATGCTCGCACATGCACAAGCGCACACACACACAGACACACAGGTACTCACACATGCACATGGTCACATACTCCACCTCAGTACAATGGCCAGGAAAACAAGAAATTGCAGAAAACAAGAGACTGGGCAGAGGCAGACCAAGGAGCCCTGAGCCACCATCAGGACAGCGGGAAACCTGATGAACGGGGACATTAGGAGCCACAGTGGACATAGCTTCAAGAGGGCAGAGTGTTGACTTTTTCAGAAAGAGGGAGTGGGGCATGGTAGGACACCTGTGGTCCTAGCGCTCTGGCTACAGTCCAAGACAGGAGCATTACTAGTTCAAGGCCAGCCTGTGCTACATAGTGAGGTCCCGTCTCAACAACAACGAAAAGAAATAAGGACTGAGCACAAGCATGGGCTGAGAAAACGCTGCAAATACAGAGACACATGGTTGCCTTGGTCTAGGCTGTTAACATTTAGGATAGAGGTTAGCCGCCCAGTCAGGGAGGCCTTGGAACTGACGGGGTTTATCCCAACAGTGGAAAGAAAGATCCATCAGGTTGTGTGTGGTACTGGGGCTGCCCACTGAGTCACATCTCTACCCACTTAGTTACCTTTTAAATGAAGGAAATGAGAGAAGGGACAACCCTGTTGCTGACAGCCCAGACATCATGGTGCGGGCAAGAGGAGGCAGGAGGCAGAGGTCAGGGTTTGGGCACACGCAAAGATGCCGGGGTGTCCAGGTGAAAGTACAGCTCTGGGAACGCAGAGAAGGGCTAGGCGGGTGTTTCAGCACCATCAGTACTGTGGGGACAGCTGTGGGGTTCGTGTGTCTGTGGTGAGGTCAGTGAAAACATAACTGAAGACCAAGGACGGCATTCTAGTTTGCTTTCTGTTGCAGTGATAAACACAGCAAAAGTACAGTGCAGTGTTTCAGTGATAAGTGTCCCCCACAGGCTTGAGCATTCAGATGCTTAGTTCACCAATGGTGGTGCTCCTTGGGGAAGCTTAGAAGGTACAGACTTCCCAGAGGAAGCACATCTCTGGGGCAGGCGCTGAGACTGTACAGCCTTGCCTTACTTCCAGCTTGCTCTCTCTGCTCCACGCTTGCACCTCAACATGTGAGGTCTCTCCTGTTCTGAGCACCACGCCTGCTGCCTCTATGCACGTCTACTTCTGGAACCATAAGCCAATGTAAACTCCTTCTGTAAGTGGCGTTTAGTCACAGCGTTCTATCACAGCAACAGCAAAGTGACTATTGGGTGTGTGCACGTGTAGGGTCATTTCATCCTACACTCTGACTCCCAGCTCACAACCCATCACAGAGGGAGATCGGGGCAGCAACCCGAGGTCGAGGCGCTCAGCTTACTTTTTACACAGCCTAGGCCCACAGTGGACCAAGTCCTCCTGCATCAGCCATCAGTCAAACAACACACCATAGATATGCCCACAGGCCAATCTAAGGAGGCTCCCTCTTCCCAGTTTGCTTGAGTTTATGTCAAGTTGACAACAGTAACCAGGACTGATGGGCAGATGGCTGGCACAACCAGCAGAAGGCTAAAGGAGAGGCAGGCAGTCTGGATGGAGCCCCAGAGACACTGATGGGGCACAAGTGACCAGTAAGTCAGAATGTCTGTCTGTCTCAGAAACTTACGTTTTAGCAAACGACGAGGATGAAGCACTGCCAGAGGCCAGGGCTGGAGCACTGGAAAGCTGCACAGGCTTCTCGCCCCTGAGGACACAGCCAGAGCAGGGAGGCTGAGACTGCTGGCTTTGTTCCCAACTTCAAAGGGTCCCTTTCCCTGGCTGTTTTGCCAGCTTATTTTAAAGCAGTGTGTGGTACTCCCCGTGGCTGCTGGCACTGTGAGGACCCTGGCACAAAGCTTTCTTTATTCATGAAGCCTCTTCTCGGTACAGCCATCTGTGTCCATAGCAGAGTGTCTTAGGACATTAGGGTAAGTGGCACCCAGCCTGCAATGAACCTCACAGCTAGAACTGGACTTTGGCTCAGCTCAGCCAGCCAGCATGGCAAACCCGCAGGTCCCAGGCTGTGCCTAAGGCTGTCACTAGGAAAGTAAATGTAATAGGTTGCACACATTTGTGAAATACTCAAGCTGTTGTTGTTGTTATTATTATTATTTTAGTTAAGAGATCTCATTTATATTTCAGGCATAGATCCAGACCTGCTGGTTTTTGAGCATTCATCTCGCACATATCCAAACACCCGCTCCTCGTCTGAACGGTGGGATAGACTGCAGATTCTAAAAGCTATGAATGTAGGTAAGGGAGAATCCACAGATGACCACACACTGCCATCTGCAGAGGCCGCAGCATCAAACACACATCAAGATTTGGGTACAAACACAGGCATCAGTTATTCCAGGAAGTCAACCACAGAGGTGGAGACAGGATTCAGTTCTGTGGATGTGTCTACTGCCACCAAGGCCAGCACGGTGTCTCCAAGCACAGGCTTCCCCCACAGTCTGGACAAGACTATTTCTCCTTTCTTTGGACCGACAGGCACAAAAGTGTCTCAGGCGCCCAGCCAATCCCGGCTCAACATTAGCAAACAGTTTCTCAACAAAACCAAGGGGTCCCAGGGTGGAAACCACACATCCGAGGAGGAAGCGTCTCGGGATGGAGCTCCGGTGTCTGCAGGGGTCTGGCTGGCTTCTGTGACCCTGGGCACTGTTGTCCTCTGCCTGTGCTGCTGTGCTGTCGCCAGGGCGTCCAGATGCTGCACCAAACAGCAAGGCTGGTATCACCTGGGACAGCAGAAGCCGGGCTCTGGGTCAAAGCACAGAGCAACGAAGGGGCGTTCCTAACGCTGGAGCCCACGCTGAGTATGCTTCCAGCTCTCTGTAACACCGTGTTAGAAAGCTATCCCAGGGTACCAATTCCTAGCCAAAGGCCAAGGCATGGTAACTGTCAACTTTCCTGATGACATCCATCATGAGTCCAGACATTTTGTTTGTGACACGTGTTTCCCCCAGCCCCAAACAATGAAGTGTTCTATGTGCTAACATCATAGCTTAAAAAAAATCTTATATAAAGCTTGATAAAAAATAGTATTTCAAACTGTACAGTCAACAGAAGTACACAGTTGCCCAAAAGGCACACACGTCACTTGGCATCTCCAGCACCTTCGGCTTTCTGTGCCTGGTCTGGTTTGGCGTCTGCATTTTCCGCAGGGTTACTTGCCTCAGCTTTCCCCTTCTCCCTTTCTCAGGCTTGGGCTCTGGCTCTGGGGAACAGGTTTGGCAGACAGCCTCGCAGAGCTCCTCGGTGACCTGTCCTTCACCCTAGCTGCTTCTCCTGTAGCATCCCCGCTGGCCTTTCTTTTGGTCATGGCGGCTGTGGGGGACGCTGGCGCGGGGATACGGCGCGTGCGGGTTCGGTCACTGTTGCTGCTTCTTCACACTGCTCTGAGAATGAACTCTTGAAGTTGTCCTCTGACCTCCAAGAGAACTGTGTCATGCATGCACGCATGTATATGTGTGTGCACACATATACACCAAAATAATAAGTGTAATAAAATATCTACCATATGTGCATGTGCACACACACAATAATGTAATAGAATATCTATCTTATGATTAAAAAATAAACTTCCTTTAAAAAAATGAAAAATTAAAGAAAACAATGACTAAAAGAACCATTTCCTCAGATGTTAAACTATCCAGTGGCTTAAAAGATGCTTCTTTCTCTTTCCCCAGTATTAGGTGGAAAGTAGCAATTTCCTTTAGTATAAAAAAAGGCAGGGCCAGAGAGATGGTTCAGCATGTGTAAGTGCTTGCCTGACCCCAGGCTTTCAACCCCTGGGACCCACAGAATAACCAACCTCAAAAAAGCTGTTTCCTTGCCTGCACCCAGATACCAGCAAGCCTCCACACACAAACATGTGTCCACATACCACACACGTGATCATAACACACATATACGTGCAGGCATGCGTACTCACACAGGCATGCACTCGCATGCTTGCTCGCTCACACACAGGCATATGCGTGCACAAGAAAGAAAACATGTCTATCAGTGGAGTATCAAGTATCAAGCAAAAATCTGATTAAAAATTTACCTTGATTTGCTCATTAGTCAAAGCATGAGGCTTCATAAACCTTATCAACTTCTTCACTAACAGAATATAAAGCTCCACATCATTTGTGGAAGTTTTAGTCATGTGTACATGTGAGCACTGCTGGGATTCGTGCCCCTAAAATTGTATTTAAACAAGAAATTCAAGAATCTATAGATAAATATCTGTATTCAAACCATCTTTTAAAGGTTATTCATGGTTCTTGCTTTTTTGAGAGGGTCTTGATAGGTAGCAGAGTTGGGCTCCTGATCTTCCAAGTGCTAAGACAAAGGCATGTGTCAGCACGCCCAGCCCCAACTTTACTTTTAATTTATATGACTCACTTAGGGATTTTCCAACACAGTAGAGGTACAAAGAGATGTTCCTCCTGGGAACCTGACTCGTTCCTTGAAGAATCTTACAGGTATGACTGTAATTTGAGAAACAAATAAACCTAACTCTCCTTCAGCTGGGTCTTTTTTTTATGTTTTTAAGATTTATTTATTATGTATGTATACAGCATTCTGCCGCCATGTACACCTGCAGGCCAGAAGAGGGCACCAGATCTCATTACAGATGGCTGTAAGCCACCATGTGGTTGCTGAGAATTGAAGTCAGGATCTGCCCTGTGCTCCCTCCAGCCCTACCCTGAACCTGCTTCCCTTCAGGCCACATGTGTCTTTAAAGTGGTGATATGCCTTTAAAAGGGGGCTGAGGAGATGGCTCGGGGTTAAGAGCACACACTGCTCTTCAGGGAACTTGAATTCAGTGCCAGGACCCGTGTCCAGGGAATCTGATGTCTCTATCGGCCCTGGGCACCAGCACTCACATGCACACAGCATACACAGCACAGTCACACACATGAACATATAATCAAAAAAAAAAAAAAAAAAAAAAAACTCACCCCCCTCCTCAGCTTGAGTACTAGAAACATGTATCTGCGCCACTCGGCCCTAACGACGTCTCTAAATATAAGCTTTCCAAGTAACAAAACAGCTCATTTACCTCTCTGGTTAACTCACCTGTATGCAGCAACGTGACCCTGTGCCAAGTGTGTCTGTGCGCACACACACGCCTACTAAGCTCAAGGCTCTCTTCTGTCCTTTACAATCTGTCTGCTTTGGGCATCAATAGTCCCAAAGCCTCATTTTCCACAATCGTTCAGTGACTTCCAGATCCACTTAAAAACACTGTCCTGGGGCCAGGCATGGGGGCACACACCTTTAATCCCAGCACTCGGGAGGCAGAGGCAGGTGGATCACTTTGAGTTCAAGGCCAGCCTGGTCTACAAAGCGAGTCCAGGACAGCCAAGACATGACAAGAGAAACCCTGTCTCAAAAAACAAAAACAAAAACAAAAATACTGGCCTAAGGCTGGGGCTGCGGCTCAGCAGCAGTGTGAACTGAGGATTCGTAAGGCCCTGGGTTCAAGTCCACATGGTATAAAAGAAGCCGCCCCACCCTCAACTCCAGGGCCATGCCGTCCGCCTGCCATTATTTCTCTCCTGACCCCTGAGCTACTGCACTGCAGGGGCTGAGGAGCAGGGAAGGCTGTGGCTGGCTCGCCACTTGTTCTTCCTCCCACCCGGACTCGAGACAATGCACTCCAGAGGCAGAGTAGGGTGCTAATCAGAGCTGAAGAGACATGGCCACAGGAGGGAGAGAGACCACTTCAGACTGCAAGGCAGGAGCCGCGGGCGGGCTGCACAGCCCACAGAGCCTCCAGTCCTCTACTCACCCAAGCCCACATCAGGAGGTGGCAACACAGCTGGGTGCAGGTACATCCTCCAGGATTGCTGTGTCTCTAACAGAAACAGGTTTTATTAGTACTGGTGCTGTGTTGCTGCATGACCACCTAAGGCCACAGAGAGGGCAGGTGTGAGGAACAGCTATCTGCAAGAGTTTCTGTGTGCTGTTCAGTCAAGTTTCTGAGCAGAGCAGTGTGTGAAGCTGCAGCAGGTGAGGAGCAGGAGCTTGCAGCGCTTGCCTGTGGGACCGCAGCCCTCGCTGAGGCTGGCCACTCGTCAGCTGCTAGGCTACACTGCTACAGCAACCATAGTTACTGGAAGTGAAGACACATGAGCTAACAAATCAGAGGTGTTGTGTAAGACAAAGTGAAAATGCCCCAGAACCAGAGAAGCCACTGATGCCAAGTGGTGCCCCTGCCCGTGTCAGTTAGAAACCCCAAACACACCACAGTGCACAGGAGCCGGAAAAGGGCGACATTAGCGGACACAAGACAACAGTCGTAAGTACTGTCCCGTTTATGTCAACTCCAACTAGTTCCATCAGACCTCACACCAGATTTAACAGTCTCCTCACGGACTCCTTGTACTGCGCGAGGCTCGCCTCGGTCTCCCCCTCATTCTTGAGACGGACAAGACTCCTCTGGTAATCTCCGACCTCTTTAGTGCCCAGCAGCTCTTCCCTGCTCGGCGGCGCACTGTTCTCTGCCGCTTTCATCCGCAGCAGCGTCTGGAGGACGTTTCTCTCCGAGGAGCTCTTTTCCCACACGTACTCGTCCATGTCGTCCTCTGCCCTGTTTTGTTCCCATTCTTCAGTTTTCTGAAAGAAAAAGAAAGTTCAGAACTCTGAGAAATGTTATCAAAAGACGAAGTCCCTTTGCTTGTTGGTTCTGGGAAGGAGGAGGTTATAGCGCAAGGCCCCGTCCACAGTGCACGACGCGCAAGGCCAACCTCAAGGAGGGCTGCCCTGCCTCACCAACTTCCCTGAACAGAGACCGCCCTTGCAGGCAGCTGCCCGCTAAGCTCCCAGAGGTGCCCCTTAGGCAGCCTCTGCCCTGGAGCAGATGAAGACATTTAATACTAGACAAGATGTCATGTTGCCTAGTCTGTCTTCGAACTCCCCATGTAGCTGCTGATGGCTCTGAACTTCTGCCTCTCATGGGTTGGGATTACAGGTGTTTAATGCCGCTCACGGTTTACTTCACATTTCTAATGTTAAAATAAAGAACTGATAAAAGTATTGTCTTTCTGACATACCTGGGAATGACAGGGAATATACAGCACCATGGCAGTTAAGCCAGCAAGTGGGGGACATAGTGCTGTTTTTATGAGGTCCATCATTTTGAAAGAGTCTGTGTTTAAGAAGCATAAACACAGCCTTTTTCTTTCTTTCGTTTTTAAGCAAATCTTATTGTCTCTTCCTTCTTCAGTCTTTCTTTTGGCCTTGAGTCTGCGAACCTGTCTCCTGGGCCCAAACGCTGGGTTATTAATGTCTAATGCCCCACTGACTTACAACTGCTACTTTAAAACAAGATGCAGCAGGCCCACAGCAGTGCACGTGAAGAAAAGCAGGCCCATAGCCCCACCCCAGCGGGCACACTGCAGGTCACACAGTACAGCCCCACCCCAGCGGGCACACTGCAGGTCACACAGCGCAGCCCCACCCCAGCGGGCACACTGCAGGTCACACAGCGCAGCCCCACCCCAGCGGGCACACTGCAGGTCACACAGCACAGCCCCACCCCAGCGGGCACACTGCAGGTCACACAGCGCAGCCCCACCCCAGCGGGCACACTGCAGGTCACACAGCACAGCCTCACCCCAGCGGGCACACTGCAGGTCACACAGCGCAGCCCCACCCCAGCGGGCACACTGCAGGTCACACAGCGCAGCCCCACCCCAGCGGGCACACTGCAGGTCACACAGCACAGCCCCACCCCAGCGGGCACACTGCAGGTCACACAGCGCAGCCCACCCCAGCGGGCACACTGCAGGTCACACAGCGCAGCCCCACCCCAGCGGGCACACTGCAGGTCACACAGCGCAGCCTCACCCCAGCGGGCACACTGCAGGTCACACAGCACAGCCCCACCCCAGCGGGCACACTGCAGGTCACACAGCGCAGCCCACCCCAGCGGGCACACTGCAGGTCACACAGCGCAGCCCCACCCCAGCGGGCACACTGCAGGTCACACAGCGCAGCCCCACCCCAGCGGGCACACTGCAGGTCACACAGCGCAGCCCCACCCCAGCGGGCACACTGCAGGTCACACAGCGCAGCCCCACCCCAGCGGGCACACTGCAGGTCACACAGCGCAGCCTCACCCCAGCGGGCACACTGCAGGTCACACAGCGCAGCCCCACCCCAGCGGGCACACTGCAGGTCACACAACCCACCAGGACCACGTGAGTGGGAACCCCGGGCTGCAAGCCCATGGGAAGAGTCTTTCTGGAAACTGCTGGCCACTTTCTTCCTTGAAACACTCTCTGATGCTGCACATTACGGAGAGTAGTGTCTGCTTTATACAAAGGGACCCTGACACTGAGCTATGGCCAGGGCCTGCAAGCCAGGCCCGAATTTGGGGAGCTACGTGGGTCGCTGGCTTTAGTTCTGTTCTGCTTATAGGGAGCTGGAAAGCAGGACCAGCTTCAAGCAAACACACTGAAATCTGTAATCCCACAGCACTGAGGGAGCGTCCGCTGCAGGCCTGCTGGGTCATACCCCAACTTCTGAGGGAACAAACAGCCACCCTTCCTACATGAGAAGTCACTCACCCAAGCCTGGAACAGTGGGACTGAGGGAAACTAAGTCATGAAACTGCAGCCCAGCCAAGACTGACTCGATCAGGATGGCTATGACAAGCCTGAGGTGCCGGTGCTCAGGGGGAGGAGTCCCTTCTGTGGACACTATCAGCTGGAGCGGCAGGGGCTTATGGGAAACACAACTAGAAGAGATGCTGTAGTGCAGAGCAAGCCTGCGCTCAGACAGATCTTCCCTCAAAAACCTGACAGGGTTGGACAGATGGCGCTGTGGCTAAGAACATACACAGCTCTTCTAGGACCTGAGTTTGGTTCTCAGCACCCACATCAGGGGGCTCACTACGTGCCTAGAATGCAGCTCCAGGGAACGAGGCACCCTCCTCTGCTCGCTGAGGGAACTATTTATATGCACATACTCCCTGCACAGGCACGTCCATACACAATTAAAGATAAATAAATGAAGGAAAAGAGAATATTTGCTGTGCAATAAACAAAGCTGCAAATAGAAGGAAAATGTAGTTGACAACCACAGAACAAGCAGTGGACGGCCTCAAACTCATGGCAATCCATCTGCCTCAGCCTCCCAAGCGCTGGGTTACAGACTGCTGGGGCATTCAGTTCACATTCATTCTAAGGAAATCCCAAATATTGTGCCATTTCACTGACAGTAACTCAATATTTTCTTCTTTTTCCTTTTACTTATTTATTCACACTACATTCCAGCTGCTATCCCCTTGTTCTTTCTTCCTGTCCCCTTCCCTCCCTCTTCCTCCCTATTCCCCTCCCCTAGACCTCTGACAAGGAGGGCCTCCTCCCCCATCGTCTGACCTCAGCCTATCAGGTCCCCTCAGGAGAGCCTGCATCCCCTTCCCCTGTGTGCCCGAGAGGCCTCCCCACCAAGGGGCAGCGGTCAGAGGCAGCCCCACTCCCCCACCCCCACACACATGTGGAGCATGAGCGTCCATCAGCTACCTCTGAGCATGGGTCTAGGTTCTCATCCTGAACTGACCTTGGTTGGTGCGCCAGTCTGTGCAGACCCCCTGGGTCCAGCTCTGCTGGCCCAGTATTTTGCTAAAACAAACAGGGCCTATTTTTAAGTTTTAAGGTCAGTACAATGATCACTTTGGTCACATCTAAGTTCACAGTAGCTTGACCTAAGTCAGTTTTTCACCATCAATGTGCTATGTGCAGACCCTGGTCCACAGCTGGGAACCCCGCCTATGTGGCCCCAGTCTGCAGCACACACGGGCCCCGGAGCCGAGTGCAAGCCTGCGTGGCCCCAGTCTGCAGCACACACGGGCCCTGGAGCCGAGTGCAAGCAGGGACTTTCCACTCTCTCCTGCGTTGCACAGCCTCTTGATGGCTATAACAGTCAAGGCCAAAGCCATGCTTTCATCCTGTAAGCTGAAAGTCAGTCCTGAGAGATGATGAGTCCTCCACAGCACTGTTGCAGGCTCTGCTCCTGCCACCCTCAGCTCTGTCCTGCTTGCTTGGAGCTGCACGGACCTTGGTAAATTTCAACATCTTGAAGAGCAGGCTGAGGTGGAAGTAGACACACACAACACGCTCCACCCTTCACACTACCTGAAATGAGCACCTTTCCTAGGAACAATCCTCAAGTGAGCCTTTCTTATTTATATTACTTAAAATGACCTCTGGGTCATAATTTTCCTTTTAAACCTTTTTTTCTTAATTTGAATGTCTTAGGCTGGGCGTGGTGGTGCACACCTTTACTCCTAGCACTTGGGAGGCTGAGGCAGGTGGATCAGCCAGCCTGGTCTACAAAAGCGAGTTCAGGAATGCCAAGGCTACACAAGAGAAACTCTGTCTCAAAAAACCAAACAAAATCAAACCAAAACAAAAAACAAAAACAAACAAACAAAAAAAACCAACTTTATATCTTTTAGAAAATGTTCACTATCTCACCTTTAAAAATAGGGGTTAGGAATAAAAGGACAAAGTTGGGCATGGTGGCACACACCTGTAATCTCAGCCCCTGGGGAGGCAGAGGCACAGGGATCATTATGAGTTCAAGGCCAGCCTGGTCTACAAAGTCAGTCCAGGACAGCCAGGGCTACTCAGAGAAACCCTGTCTCGAAAATCAAGAAAAAATTAAAAGGCTAGGGGCTGGGGAGATGGCACAGTAACTAAGAATATTTGCAAGCATGAGAACTTGAGTTCCAACTTCCAGTACATCTGGAAAGCAGGCATGGCTACCGGAGCCTTAGCCCCAGTGACAAGGGACAGAGACAGTTGGATCCAAGAGCTCACGGCCAGCCTGTCCAAGCAGCAGCTTCCTTCCAGTGAAAAGCCATGTTCCAAAGAAGTGTGCACATGTGCACATGCATGTACACCTGGGAACCCCAGGACAGGAATGCAGAGGTGAGGTCTGACACAGCAGCTGCAGGTTGTACCCATACACACTCTCACAGAAAAGAGGGAGAGCATCAGCTGCGTGTCCACCAACACTGCAGACACGGCTCCGGGTAAGAACACTGCTGCTTCCAAGGACCTGAGCTCAGTTCTCAGCCTCACATCAGCCAGCACCTGTAACTCCAGGGATCCAATTCTTTTCTCCTGGTCTCTATGAGCACACACACATGCTCACGCACACTCGAGTATACACACACACACACACACACACACACACACACACACCCTCCTCTCTGCCTGACTACAACCTCAGAAGTACGCATGCGCGCACACACACACACAAACCCTCCTCTCTTTGCCTGACTACAACCTCAGAAGTAGCAACTTTCCATGCCATGTGATCTTGTTTTCCTTTCCAGTTGGCTCCATCATCCATCTATTCACTCATTCAATAAATGGTATGAATCAACTGTGAGGTCGGCCCTGTGCCCTCCTGCGGCCTCAGCCCACTGCGGGGCCTGATGGTGAGCCAGTAGCAACTGCAGAAGCAAGGATCCCAGGGGGAAAACAGACTCATAAAGGTCCCAACACCAGCAAGTGACGGGGAGGATGGAGCCAGCCAGGCAGAGCAGCACGGACACAGCCACACGGGAGCCTCACTCCACAGCAGGCGCTGTTTTAGGTTCCAACACCACTAAGTCACCGACCTCTGGCACACAGCCCTGCTGAGTTACAACTAGTATCTGTTTTACAGACCAGGACACTCAAGCCCAGAGCAACTGAATAACTCGTCCCAAGCACAGCGGGCTGCAGTGGTGGGACAGCGTGTTCTCAGGAGCACAGACCTGGGGAGAAGAGCTCAGAGCAGAAGGATAGCTCCATGTGAACCTAACAGCCTTCTCCTTTGTGGGCACAAGTTCACTACAGACAACATGGCTCCAGTTAGTGCGACAGCCGCTCAGCGCACTGCAGGGACAGAAGGGCTTCCACACGCACATCTCAGCTCCACCACAGTATCTGCAGCTCTCTGACTAGGACATGAGTCGTAGTGCTATTTCACTATTTATGATTACAAGGACACCATTGTCCTACACAAGGAAAAACAGCTTAACCACTAAAAAAGAAGAGGAGGAGGAGCAGGAGGAGGCTGGCAAGATGGCTCAGTAGGTGAAGGTTCTTGCTGTAAAGAACCTGGAACCCACTCGGAAGCAACTGCCTCCCAGAGGTGTCCTTTGACTCCCAGGGGGCACTATGACATGTGTGGCTGTTCTCCCAAACACTCACAAAAAACATGTAATTGTAATTAATATAGATATAAAACAGTTAACTTGAGAAAATTAATAGATGAGTTAGAAAAAAAAAATCCTGCTAGTTATTTCAGCTGCCAAGGGTAAATTTTAACTGCAAAGGATCCTCTCAGTTTAGACCAGTTTAAAGCAATTACTGAGTGCTGTGTATCAGACACTGTGTGGGATGCTGGGTAGCAGAGATGAGTGAAATACTATCCTTGCCCACCGTGAGGCAGATGCGTGCACAGGCGCTTATCACAAAAGTACCAGTGTGCCCCAGGAAGGAAGGAGGGCAGTGTGAAGCATCCAGGAGCAGTGCCATCCTTCAGTAAGTCACAGACGCGCATCTGGAAGGCTGACCGTGGCGAAGGACACAGCAAAGCCATGACGCGTGGGGACCGCAGTCCCTGGCTAATGGGGGTACACGGCCTGGATTCCCAAGTGACCAGTAATCAAGGCACACGCTGGAGTCAGCCTGTGTGTGAAACCATGGGAACCCAGTCAGTGTCGGCCAAGCAGCGGCTGTAGCAGGGGTTCGGGTGAGGATGAAGAGAGGCCTGCACTAGGCTGCAAAGCGGGAAGAATAAAGAGGGAACTATCAACAGACACTCCAGGCCCAGCAGGAGGACTCGGTAACATACCAGACAGGGAGAAGAGAAGGATTAACCCTCAGGTGTTTTATCTCAGCCTTGGAGGGAGAGAAAAGCGGGTGAGCAAGCGCTGGAGGAAAGCCTTGCTGTAGGCGATGCTGTCGCTTCCACCCCATGTCCAGATTCCTGCCTGCAAACATCTCCATCCTCCTGCCTACACTCTGAGCCCGACACTAACCAGTCAGCCATAAAGCTGCAGCTCAGGGCTGTGCTCCTTTGTAGGCCTGGGTACCTTTCCTCCAGGTCAAAGTTTCTCAGCATAAAAACAGAAGTTGTCATATATCAGTCTTGCATTACTGATTTCAGGGTCAGGACCACTGTAAAAGGGGTGGCCTGGCACGTAAATGCTTTGTGCTAAAACAGAAAAAAAGAAAAGAAAAAGTTGCTCTGAAGCACTTTCAAGAGGGGCTCACTGGGAACAGCAGGGTGACGGTGGGAGGGAGGAACAGAGGGGTGACCTGCATGACAGACCACACATCCCCTCTTTAACAGCGGGGCTGACTGGGATGGTGTTGACGGCAAGCCCAGCACGTAAGAGGGACTCACGGCCAAGCACAAGAAACCCCAGGGCTGAGCAGGCTCAGCGTTAGACCTGATGCTGCTCCTGGAGGGACAGAGAGCAGAGGGCAGCCAGCGTGAGAGCAATATTCAATCAGGGAAGACAGGAGATCACTAGTGCTTCTGCCACAGCGTCAGCGCCTTAGGGTTCTGCCGAGGCTAGCCCGATGCGGGTTCTGCCGAGGCTAGCTCGATGCACAGGTCTGCAGGGACTGCCCATCAGCCCGCAGCCTCTGTGGTGTGAAAAGAGACTCCTCATTTTTTTCAGAAGTATTTACTGTAGGGTCCTCTTTAAAATGAATTCTCTTGATAAGTACAAAATGATCTAACTCAGGGTCTGGGTTGATTCCTCAACACCTCACACAAACACCAACTTAGAGACACTGTCAGCATCAAAGGCAAGCAGTTTTTGGCAGCCAGACTTTCACCCTGACTTCAGCGCACAGAACTCTCTGTCCACATAAATGTGTAGGCTGTACACAGGAATTTGAAATAAATGCTCTTGAATTCTAGGAAAAAACTTTCATTTTAGTACTTTTAGCCAGAAATAGTGGGAATTACTGAGAGCCCATTATTTACTGGCTATTACAGAAAATCCCCTGTTCCACCCAGAGCCTAGACGGCTTGCACATGGCTGCATTCTTAGACTGATGACCCATGTAGGAAGTCACAGAACCAAAGGCAGGACCCAGATCTGCACGGCTGACTCACAGCACAAACTGAAACACTGCACAAGCTGAGCCCGTCCAGGACACTGCTCCAGCGCAGCTGTTTTCACTGCCAGCACTCAGTGACCTCTGAAGCCCTGGCCCCAACACCATGCTGTGAGTGACTGACACTCTTGTCACAGACTCCCCTGGGCCCGACGCCATGCTGTGAGTGACTGACACTCTTGTCACAGACTCCACAGAAACCCATCATGCCAAGGGAGATGCATGTCGAGCACCAGCGACCAGCCACCAGCCATGGACAATGAGGCAGCCGCTAGGCAGGGGCATCAAACGCCAGGCAGCAACATCAGTTTCAAGAACGAATTCCAGGCTGTTGAAGGAGAAAAGAACTCAGCCCAATAAAACCCTGTTCTAGCAGTCCTGCAAAGCTCCCCGGC
Source organism: Acomys russatus (assembly GCF_903995435.1). NCBI lineage: Eukaryota > Metazoa > Chordata > Mammalia > Rodentia > Muridae > Acomys > Acomys russatus. The sequence continues at coordinate 69,355,313 of NC_067149.1, read as the reverse complement.
TCATCTGCATCTTACAAGGGACCAAGAGCCAGCTTTAATATAGGAACTTAGTCATATGTGGCTGCTTACTCTGGCGTCAAGATAATTAGCATGAAAGACGAGAGGCTTCTTGCATGAATTCAGACGACAGGCTGCTGAGCTCCATGTCACACAATCTGGTAAATCAGCCCCCACTGAGTTTATCCGTGCCTGTCATTTCCTCTGGGGCAAATTCACTTCACAGGGAGCTGGCTGAACAAGAGCCTCTAATCTGGCTGCTTTTGTTGTTTGTTATTAACTCTTGTGACGGCAGCTATGGACCTGTAGCTAACTCAAGCATGTTCTTGGTTCAAAGGGAACTTAATTGTCTCAAGCCAACAGCAGTTCTCAATCACTTGGCAAAAAAAGAGATTAAGTGCTGTCACTGTGCCATTCCCAAAGCCAGGATATAAAGCTCAGATGAATCCTGGCATGAACCTGCAGAAGAAAAGAGCCGGGGGCTGCCTGCTGTTATTCCGGGGCTGCCTGTTGTTATTCCGGGGCTGCCTGCTGTTATTCCGGGGCTGCCTGCTGTTATTCCGGGGCTGCCTGCTGTTATTCCGGGGCTGCCTGTTGTCATTCCGGGGCTGCCTGCTGTCATTCCGGGGCTACCTGCTGTTATTCCGGGGCTGCCTGCTGTTATTCCGGGGCTGCCTGCTGTTATTCCGGGGCTGCCTGCTGTTATTCCGGGGCTGCCTGCTATCATTCCGGGGCTGCCTGCTGTCATTCCGGGGCTGCCTGCTGTTATTCCGGGGCCGCCTGCTGTTATTCCGGGGCCACCTGCTGTTATTCCGGGGCCGCCTGCTGTTATTCCGGGGCCGCCTGCTGTTATTCCGGGGCTGCCTGCTGTTATTCCAGGGCTGCCTGCTGTTATTCCTTCCAGGGGCTGCCTGCTGTTATTCCAGGGCTGCCTGCTGTTATTCCAGGGCTGCCTGTTGTTATTCCAGGGCTGCCTGCTGTTATTCCAGGGCTGCCTGCTGTTATTCCAGGGCTGCCTGTTGTCATTCTAGGGCTGCCTGCTGTTATTCCAGGGCTGCCTGCTGTTATTCCAGGGCTGCCTGCTGTTATTCCAGGGCTGCCTGTTGTCATTCTAGGGCTGCCTGCTGCTATTCCAGGGGCTGCCTGTTGTTATTCCAGGGGCTGCCTGTTGTTATTCCAGGGGCTGCCTGTTGTTATTCCAGGGCTACCTGTTGTTATTCCAGGGCTGCCTGCTGTTATTCCAGGGCTGCCTGCTGTTATTCCAGGGCTGCCTGTTGTCATTCCAGGGCTGCCTGCTGCTATTCCAGGGGCTGCCTGTTGTTATTCCAGGGCTACCTGTTGTCATTCCAGGGCTGCCTGCTGTTATTCCAGGGCTGCCTGCTGTTATTCCAGGGCTGCCTGTTGTCATTCCAGGGCTGCCTGCTGCTATTCCAGGGGCTGCCTGTTGTTATTCCAGGGCTGCCTGTTGTTATTCCAGGGCTACCTGTTGTTATTCCAGGGCTGCCTGCTGTTATTCCAGGGGCTGCCTGTTGTTATTCCAGGGGCTGCCTGTTGTTATTCCAGGGGCTGCCTGTTGTTATTCCAGGGGCTGCCTGTTGTTATTCCTTCCAGGGCTGCCTGCTGTTATTCCAGGGCTGCCTGCTGTTATTCCAGGGCTGCCTGTTGTTATTCCAGGGCTGCCTGCTATTATTCCTTCCAGGGCTGCCTGCTGTTATTCCAGGGGATGCCTGCTGTTATTCCTTCCAGAGGCTTCCTGTTGTTATTCATTCCGGGGCTGCCTGTTGTTATGTTGTTTTTCCCTCCTTTGAACTCTCACGATCATTACCAGTAACAGCAAAAACGCCACAAGCACTGGAAACAGCCACGTGTGCTCACCATCAGTTCCCAGGTGCTGCCACTGACACCATGGAGATGCCTCTCTCCTGCCCCCTACTTCGGGCCAGCACCCAGAACCATGCCCACGAGAAGCCACTGCATCTCTGGATGACTGGATGGCTCCATTAGGAAGCTCTCATTCAGTAGACATCATGATGGCTTTATTGCCATCACTTCCACCTTGCTGTATCTCTAAGAGCAGAGCATGGCACCTGGGCCTGTAAGGCCAGCACTCAGGAGCTGGAGGAGGAACACTGTCCTGAGATGGGCCAAGAGAAGCACCCCCAATCCTCACACACATCATGCACCCCCCGATCCTCACACACACGTCATGCACCCACGCAGCGCATCAGACACTTACCCAGGATTCATGGTACAGGACGGTGAGCAGGTACAGTGCGTAGTCACAGTTCTGCCTCCTCAAAGGGCATCTTTAAGGAGGGAAGAAGAGGTCAGAAGTCTCAGCATACAGAGAATTCCTAAGACATTCTAAAGATGGCAAAGAACATATTTTGTTCTGTGCTTAGAATATTCAAGGTAGCTGGGCTTGGTGGCACACTGGAAGGCAGAGGTAGCTGGATCTCTGTGAGTTTGCCCATCCTGGTCTACATACTGAGTTCTAGGCTAGTCAGGACAACAAGGTGAGACCTTGACTTAAAGAAAGAGAGAAGGGGGCGGGGGGTGAAGCGGGGAGGGGCAGAGAGACAGAATGAGAATGCTCAGCATGCTAAACACTGCTGCTACTTCTATCTTTGCTCTCATCACTCATGTAGTTATCTGTGCACTGTAGCTGTAAGCTGCTTCACACATGACCGTGCCCAAGCCAAGTTCTCCTGACCATCTCTGCTAGAGTCCAGTCGATGGCTCAGTTGGTAGAGCACTGGCTGCTCATGCAGAGGACCTGGGTTCGGGTCCCGGAACCCACACACCAGTTCACAAAGCCATCTGTAATTTTAGTTCCAGGGGATCTGATGTCTTCTTCTGGCCTCCAAGGACACTTCGCGTACATGGTATACACATATACACTCAGGGAAAACATTCATATACATAAAACAGAAATATTTTTTTTTTCTAAAAAGCAGATGCTGATACTTTCAAAAATGAGCTGTACTGTAAATCCACTGTTACTATTTTAAAGTTGAACTAACACCCCAATAATAAGTAAGACTTAATATGAGATTGTCATATGTTACTTTTAGAGTAATAAAATAGAAAAAGGTGGCAGCTGCCTCCAATCTCTTTATATGTAATAATAAGAGCACTGTGTGGCTTATTAAAAAGTCCTTTAACTCTAAATAGCTGCTAGAATAAACTATATAACTATAGAAAAAACCCCAGCATTATCAGATGGTGCTCAGACACACACACACACACACACACACACACACACACACACACACACACACACACACACACACACACACACACACACACCTGCCTGCTATAACCGTGAGCACATCAGTGGTCTGGCAGCAGCACACACACACATACACACACAGACACACAGACACACACATACACACCCACCTGTCCGTTGTGATGGTGAGCACATCAGTGGTCTGGCAGTACCGCTCTCCTACAAGTTTAATAAGCTTCTTCTTTGCATGATTGTCTAAATTCAAACTGGAAAGTTTAACCTTAAAAATACAAGAAAAATTATGTTTAAAAAATCATAAAATTTGCTTCATGAAGAAAAGCACCACAGCTATTTAAAGCAACATGAAATCACACAAACAAAACTTCCCAAACCTCTCTGTATAGTCAGTGGTGAGAAAAACACAAAGCCCAGCTTACTCTTGGAAAGCAGGAGGACAGTGTGAAAGCGGTTTGGAGCTCTTCCCTGTGCCTTCCCCGCAGGGTCCACACTGGGAAGCACTGGAGAGCAGATGCTTACTGGCAGCAGTGGACAGACAGCACAGCCCGAGCACTCCCAGCCAGTCTCTGCCACTGGCGCAGGGACATCAATGGCACCCAGCCTGGAAAGCTCCAGGGTTAGGACATCACACCAGAGAAGCAAGAGCTGCAGGAAGAGTTGACACTCCTCAGACGCTGGCATCGCCCCACAGGCTGTCAAGAACGTCTCCTGCAGGCTAATGCTTAATGGCTTAGATACTGGCCACAAAGCCCAGGGACCCGAGCTCCATCCCCAACCCCAAATGGTACAAAGCGAAAACACATTCCCACAGGTTGCACCTGACCACTATACAAGGGCACTGTGTATGCACACATACAAACACATACAAACACACACACACACACACACACACACACACACACACACACACAAATGGATGCTTTTTTTGTTTTGTTTTGTTTTTTTGAGACAGGGTTTCTCTGGGTAGCCCTGGCTGTCTTGGACTCACTTTGTAGTCCAGGCTGTCCTCGAACTCACACAGATCCACCTGCCTCTGCCTCCCGAGTGCTGGGATTACAGGCGTGCGCCACCACCCGGCATTAATGCACTTTTGAAAAAGGATGTAAAGCCTATAAAAAAACTTGTTCCTCTCCCTCCTCCCATGTATCAACAAGCAGGTTGTTAGCTTCACCAACGAGCAACTCATCCCATGATAATCTGAATAACAATATGGAGAAATATTTATATAAAAATAGCAAAACACGCTAGCTATATTAAAAGATGCAAATGTACACACATTGCATGTACAGTGACAACAGTCAGAAAAACGAGCATCTCTACAGGAGGGTGACGAGCACCTCTACAGCAGGGTGACGGGAACCTCTACAGTAGGGTGACGAGCACCTCTACAGCAGGGTGACGAGCACCTCTACAGCAGGGTGACGAGAACCTCTACAGCAGGGTGACAGGAACCTCTACAGCAGGGTGACGGGAACCTCTAAAGCAGGGTGACGAGCACCTCTACAGCAGGGTGACGGGAACCTCTACAGTAGGGTGACGGGAACCTCTACAGTAGGGTGACGGGAACCTCTACAGTAGGGTGACGGGAACCTCTACAGTAGGGTGACGGGAACCCCTACAGTAGGGTGACGAGCACCTCTACAGTAGGGTGACGGGAACCTCTACAGTAGGGTGACGGGAACCTCTACAGTAGGGTGACGGGAATCTCTACAGTAGGGTGACGGGAACCTCTACAGTAGGGTGACGGGAACCTCTAAAGCAGGGTGACGAGCACCTCTACAGCAGGGTGACGGGAACCTCTACAGCAGGGTGACGGGAACCTCTACAGCAGGGTGACGGGAACCTCTACAGTAGGGTGACGAGCACCTCTACAGTAGGGTGACGGGAACCTCTACAGTAGGGTGACGAGCACCTCTACAGTAGGGTGACGGGAACCTCTACAGTAGGGTGACGGGAACCTCTACAGTAGGGTGACGGGAACCTCTACAGCAGGGTGACGAGCACCTCTACAGCAGGGTGACGGGAACCTCTACAGTAGGGTAGGGTGACGGGAACCTCTACAGTAGGGTGACGGGAACCTCTACAGCAGGGTGACGGGAACCTCTACAGCAGGGTGACGAGCACCTCTACAGCAGGGTGACGGGAACCTCTACAGTAGGGTGACGAGCACCTCTACAGCAGGGTGACGGGAACCTCTACAGCAGGGTGACGGGAACCTCTACAGTAGGGTGACGGGAACCTCTACAGCAGGGTGACGAGCACCTCTACAGCAGGGTGACGGGAACTTCTACAGTAGGTGACGAGCACCTCTACAGTAGGGTGACGAGCACCTCTACAGCAGGGTGACAAGAACCTCTACACTAGGGTGACGAGCACCTCTACAGCAGGGTGACGGGAACCTCTACAGTAGGGTGACGAGCACCTCTACAGTAGGGTGACGGGAACCTCTACAGTAGGTGACGAGCACCTCTACAGCAGGGTGACGGGAACCTCTACAGCAGGGTGACGGGAACCTCTACAGTAGGGTGACGGGAACCTCTACAGTAGGGTGACGGGAACCTCTACAGTAGGGTAATGAGAGCATAGTGATTGTTCTTTTTTAAACATCTATGAAACTGTAACAAAAAACAATAACATTTTCAGTTCCAATTTTTGTGCCTCTGTTGAAAAAGAGGCAACAATGTTGACTTTTTATAATGGCTATTTTAAAACTCATATTCACATTAGTATCTTACATAAAAGGGACTCAGAAGTGGCTGTGTGGCACATTCATGCCACCTGCTAGCCCAGAGAGGCACCGCAAACTCGTCTGAGCTGGACCAAAACTACCTCGACGTCAAGGTCAACCACCACTCACGGCATCTCATCTAAAATACATGCTCACAAGATGCTGTTGCCACAGTTTTGTGCTGTGAACATTATTCCCTAAACAACGCTGCCACTTCTGCTCACAGGAGGCCGCAGTGAAATGCCTGCACCCCACCAAAGGACGTCCAGGTACGTGAAGTGTAAATGAAATATGACAGAACTCGTACCACACGTACGACCGGAGCCGAGCTAGGCTTCCAGGTTTGCCACTTGTTCTGTGACTTCAAGTCACTTTACCTTCCAGCAAGACTCAGTTTTCTCAGGACTACTTAAGTCACAAGATTATTTCGTAGAAATACACAAGATAAACAGAAGAAAACACTTTTAAAATTAAATTCCTAGACAAACATAAAGTGTCTTTAATTCAAACTACTTTTTGACTCTTAAGAAAAACATCTCACTCTTTAGATTCCTAGTGTGGGGACTGAGGGGATGGCTGCAGACATGTGCGGTCTTGCATTCAGATCCTCAGCACCCATGTAAACACCAGTGGGCGCCTGTAACTCTCGCTCAGGCAGAGACAGTGGGTCCCCTGAGTAAACTGGCGGCTACATAGACCAGCAAGCTCTGGGTCCAAATGAAAGGTCCTGCCGAATTAAATGAGGTGGAGAGCAATACAGGGTGACTCCTGATGCATCTAGGGCCGCCATCCACACTTACATAGATGAACACGCGCGCGTGCGCACACACACACATATACACATCACATACACCACCACCACACACGCACACAAACAAGTATACACACAAGCACACATACAAATGCACACACACTACATACACACAGAAACAAACATATACACATGCAAATACCCTCATATGTAGAAAGCACACTACACATGCACACACATATACAGAGAAACAAACATACACACATGTGCACACACGATACACACATACAAAAATAAATGTGATCCTTCTAAATATTACTTCTGTGGTTTGGATGTTAAATGTCCCCACAAGCTCATGTGTTTCAACACTTTGTTTTGAGACATTCTGGAACCTTTGGGAAGTGGGGTCTGGCTGGTGGAATTGGGGTGCAGGGAGGAGGGCCTCTAGGGTTATGGCCTGGCTCCACTTCCAGGTCAAGCTCTTGGCTTGAAGATGCAGAGATGGGACAAGCTGCCTACACTGCTGCCATCTTGGAGAGAACTCTCCGGCCTCCGTGCTTTCCTACCATCAAACTGCTCGCCAAGATGAATCTGCCCTAGGCGGCTCCGCTAAGCACTGCTTCTCAGCAGTTAGAGGCACGGCTGACACTGCGGCACTCTCACCTTCACCGCACGGCTTTAGATTAATCCCCAGAATTCTCATGAGGTGGAAGGAGAGAACCAGCTCCACAAAACAAAGCCAGTGAGTGCTTAGTAAAAGACAGGTTTACTCCTGCTAAGTACACGTGATTACCAAACACACAGCAACATACCAGCACATACAGGCAGCTACACACACAGGAAAGTATAGTCACATACAAAATGCATTTAAAATACATCTAACTACTCACAACGTTCAAAAAGCTCTCACCCTCCCCACACTAAGGGGCGTAGGGGAGGGGACCGCCTCTGACGTGGACTCTGGGGCCCACTTGTTGTGTGGTGGCCCACACATGGAGAAAACCTAGACCCTCTGCTCAGATGTAGTTGACAGGCAGCCCAGCTTCCTTGGGGGGCCCACACTAAGGGGCGTAGGGGAGGAGGGCACCTCTGACATGGACTCTGGTCCTCACTTGTTGTGTGGTGGCCCACACATGGAGAAAACCTAGACCCTCTGCTCAGATGTAGTCGACAGGCAGCCCAGCTTCCTTGGGGGGCCCACACTAAGGGGCGTAGGGGAGGAGGGCCGTCTCTGACGTGGACTCTGGTCCCCACTTGTTGATCACTCCCCCTAGCTGGGCGGCCTTGCCAGGCCACAGAGGAAGAGGATGCAGGCGGTCCTGATGAGACTTGACAGGCTGAGGTCACATGATAGGGAGGGAGGGAGGGAGGGAGGGCAGGTCTGAGAGGACATGAGGGAAGGACTACAATGCAGATATAAAATGAACACATTTTTAAAGCTCTTACCCTCAATGTCACTACTCGTGCTCTGGGGTTCCGAACAGATGGTCCCGATGACACATAATCAGCTGTATCAATCTCAACTGGAAAGTGCCTCTCACACTTCTCATCGCTGTCCAGAGCAGCTGGCCACTCCGTGCAGAAATCTAGGGACAGAAAAGTCAGCTCATTTACAGCTTGTGCTCCGCACTGTAACGTGAGCTGGCAGACAGGCAGAAGTGCGCACAGGCTCCCCTTCACAGTGAGCACACACGCTGCTCCCTCACCTTTTTTCTGGGGTCCATCCTAGTCAGGAAGCTTGGTTAACGGGGTGATTGAGAAGGTCATGTCTGATGGGGAGCACAGAGCTGGGGAAGCTTACCATGTCCACAGCCCAGCCCCAGCCCTGATATTAAGGACACTGCCTTGGTGGCTATCAGGCTCCGGGAGCAGTTGCTGCTTTTAGTTCGTCCCCCTTCCCTACAAAAGGCACCCAGCTCCACGCCCAGAGTCCCTGCCTGTGAGCAGTGAGAAGGAGTGCTGACTCAAAGGGTTCAGCTGAAGGGCGGTCGCAGCTTCCAGGAACCCACTTACATCATCCTAAGGTCCTAATACTAACTCCTGCTCTTACTTACGTCATCCTAGGGTCCTAACACTAACTCCTGCTCTTACTGATGTCACCCTAGGGTCCTAACACTAACCCCTGCTCTTACTGACGTCACCCTAGGGTCCTAACACTAACCCCTGCTCTTACTGACGTCATCCTAGGGCCCTAACACTAACTCCTGCTCTTACTGATGTCACCCTAAGGTCCTAACACTAACTCCTGCTCTTACTGATGTCACCCTAGGGTCCTAACACTAACCCCTGCTCTTACTGATGTCACCCTAGGGTCCTAACACTAACCCCTGCTCTTACTGATGTCACCCTAGGGTCCTAACACTAACTCCTGCTCTTACTGACATCACCCTAGGGTCCTAACACTAACCCCTGCTCTTACTGACATCACCCTAGGGTCCTAACACTAACCCCTGCTCTTACTGACATCACCCTAGGGTCCTAACACTAACCCCTGCTCTTACTGACGTCATCCTAGGGTCCTAACACTAACCCTGCTCTTACTGACGTCACCCTAGGGTCCTAACACTAACTCCTGTTCTTACTGACGTCACCCTAGGGTCCTAACACTAACTCCTGCTCTTACTGACGTCACCCTAGGGTCCTAACACTAACTCCTGTTCTTTCTGATGTCACCCTAGGGTCCTAACACTAACTCCTGCTCTTACTGACGTCACCCTAGGGTCCTAACACTAACTCCTGCTCTTACTGACGTCACCCTAGGGTCCTAACACTAACCCCTGCTCTTACTGACGTCACCCTAGGGTCCTAACACTAACTCCTGCTCTTACTGATGTCACCCTAGGGTCCTAACACTAACCCCTGCTCTTACTGATGTCACCCTAGGGTCCTAACACTAACTCCTGTTCTTTCTGATGTCACCCTAGGGTCCTAACACTAACTCCTGCTCTTACTGACGTCACCCTAGGGTCCTAACACTAACTCCTGCTCTTACTGATGTCACCCTAGGGTCCTAACACTAACCCCTGCTCTTACTGATGTCACCCTAGGGTCCTAACACTAACTCCTGCTCTTACTGACGTCACCCTAGGGTCCTAACACTAACTCCTGTTCTTTCTGATGTCACCCTAGGGTCCTAACACTAACTCCTGCTCTTACTGACGTCACCCTAGGGTCCTAACACTAACCCCTGCTCTTACTGATGTCACCCTAGGGTCCTAACACTAACCCCTGCTCTTACTGACGTCACCCTAGGGTCCTAACACTAACTCCTGCTCTTACTGACGTCACCCTAGGGTCCTAACACTAACCCCTGCTCTTACTGACGTCACCCTAGGGTCCTAACACTAACTCCTGTTCTTACTGACGTCACCCTAGGGTCCTAACACTAACTCCTGCTCTTACTGACGTCACCCTAGGGTCCTAACACTAACTCCTGTTCTTTCTGATGTCACCCTAGGGTCCTAACACTAACTCCTGCTCTTACTGACGTCACCCTAGGGTCCTAACACTAACTCCTGCTCTTACTGACGTCACCCTAGGGTCCTAACACTAACCCCTGCTCTTACTGACGTCACCCTAGGGTCCTAACACTAACTCCTGCTCTTACTGATGTCACCCTAGGGTCCTAACACTAACCCCTGCTCTTACTGATGTCACCCTAGGGTCCTAACACTAACTCCTGTTCTTTCTGATGTCACCCTAGGGTCCTAACACTAACTCCTGCTCTTACTGACGTCACCCTAGGGTCCTAACACTAACTCCTGCTCTTACTGATGTCACCCTAGGGTCCTAACACTAACCCCTGCTCTTACTGATGTCACCCTAGGGTCCTAACACTAACTCCTGCTCTTACTGACGTCACCCTAGGGTCCTAACACTAACTCCTGTTCTTTCTGATGTCACCCTAGGGTCCTAACACTAACTCCTGCTCTTACTGACGTCACCCTAGGGTCCTAACACTAACCCCTGCTCTTACTGACGTCACCCTAGGGTCCTAACACTAACCCCTGCTCTTACTGACGTCACCCTAGGGTCCTAACACTAACTCCTGCTCTTACTGACGTCACCCTAGGGTCCTAACACTAACCCCTGCTCTTACTGACGTCACCCTAGGGTCCTAACACTAACTCCTGCTCTTACTGATGTCATCCTAGGGTCCTAACACTAACTCCTGCTCTTACTGACGTCACCCTAGGGTCCTAACACTAACCCCTGCTCTTACTGATGTCACCCTAGGGTCCTAACACTAACCCCTGCTCTTACTGATGTCACCCTAGGGTCCTAACACTAACCCCTGCTCTTACTGATGTCACCCTAGGGTCCTAACACTAACCCCTGCTCTTACTGACGTCACCCTAGGGTCCTAACACTAACCCCTGCTCTTACTGATGTCACCCTAGGGTCCTAACACTAACCCCTGCTCTTACTGATGTCACCCTAGGGTCCTAACACTAACCCCTGCTCTTAATGACGTCAACCTAGGGTCCTAACACTAACCCCTGCTCTTACTGACGTCACCCTAGGGTCCTAACACTAACTCCTGCTCTTACTGACGTCACCCTAGGGTCCTAACACTAACTCCTGCTCTTACTGATGTCACCCTAGGGTCCTAACACTAACCCCTGCTCTTACTGACGTCACCCTAGGGTCCTAACACTAACCCCTGCTCTTACTGACGTCACCCTAGGGTCCTAACACTAACCCCTGCTCTTACTGACGTCATCCTAGGGTCCTAACACTAACTCCTGCTCTTACTGACGTCACCCTAGGGTCCTAACACTAACTCCTGCTCTTACTGACGTCACCCTAGGGTCCTAACACTAACCCCTGCTCTTACTGACGTCACCCTAGGGTCCTAACACTAACCCCTGCTCTTACTGATGTCACCCTAGGGTCCTAACACTAACTCCTGCTCTTACTGATGTCACCCTAGGGTCCTAACACTAACCCCTGCTCTTACTGACGTCACCCTAGGGTCCTAACACTAACCCCTGCTCTTACTGATGTCACCCTAGGGTCCTAACACTAACTCCTGCTCTTACTGATGTCACCCTAGGGTCCTAACACTAACCCCTGCTCTTACTGATGTCACCCTAGGGTCCTAACACTAACCCCTGCTCTTACTGATGTCACCCTAGGGTCCTAACACTAACCCCTGCTCTTACTGATGTCACCCTAGGGTCCTAACACTAACCCCTGCTCTTACTGATGTCACCCTAGGGTCCTAACACTAACCCCTGCTCTTACTGACGTCACCCTAGGGTCCTAACACTAACCCCTGCTCTTACTGATGTCACCCTAGGGTCCTAACACTAACTCCTGCTCTTACTGATGTCACCCTAGGGTCCTAACACTAACCCCTGCTCTTACTGATGTCACCCTAGGGTCCTAACACTAACTCCTGCTCTTACTGACGTCACCCTAGGGTCCTAACACTAACTCCTGCTCTTACTGACGTCACCCTAGGGTCCTAACACTAACTCCTGTTCTTACTGACGTCACCCTAGGGTCCTAACACTAACTCCTGTTCTTTCTGATGTCACCCTAGGGTCCTAACACTAACCCCTGCTCTTACTGATGTCACCCTAGGGTCCTAACACTAACCCCTGCTCTTACTGATGTCACCCTAGGGTCCTAACACTAACTCCTGCTCTTACTGACGTCACCCTAGGGTCCTAACACTAACCCCTGCTCTTACTGATGTCACCCTAGGGTCCTAACACTAACCCCTGCTCTTACTGATGTCACCCTAGGGTCCTAACACTAACCCCTGCTCTTACTGATGTCACCCTAGGGTCCTAACACTAACTCCTGCTCTTACTGACGTCACCCTAGGGTCCTAACACTAACTCCTGCTCTTACTGATGTCACCCTAGGGTCCTAACACTAACTCCTGCTCTTACTGACGTCACCCTAGGGTCCTAACACTAACCCCTGCTCTTACTGATGTCACCCTAGGGTCCTAACACTAACCCCTGCTCTTACTGATGTCACCCTAGGGTCCTAACACTAACTCCTGCTCTTACTGACGTCACCCTAGGGTCCTAACACTAACCCCTGCTCTTACTGACGTCATCCTAGGGTCCTAACACTAACTCCTGCTCTTACTGACGTCACCCTAGGGTCCTAACACTAACTCCTGCTCTTACTGACGTCACCCTAGGGTCCTAACACTAACTCCTGCTCTTACTGACGTCACCCTAGGGTCCTAACACTAACTCCTGCTCTTACTGACGTCACCCTAGGGTCCTAACACTAACCCCTGCTCTTACTGACGTCATCCTAGGGTCCTAACACTAACTCCTGCTCTTACTGACGTCACCCTAGGGTCCTAACACTAACCCCTGCTCTTACTGATGTCACCCTAGGGTCCTAACACTAACTCCTGCTCTTACTGATGTCACCCTAGGGTCCTAACACTAACTCCTGCTCTTACTGACGTCACCCTAGGGTCCTAACACTAACTCCTGCTCTTACTGATGTCACCCTAGGGTCCTAACACTAACCCCTGCTCTTACTGACGTCCCCCTAGGGTCCTAACACTAACCCCTGCTCTTACTGACGTCCCCCTAGGGTCCTAACACTAACCCCTGCTCTTACTGACGTCACCCTAGGGTCCTAACACTAACCCCTGCTCTTACTGACGTCACCCTAGGGTCCTAACACTAACCCCTGCTCTTACTGACGTTACCCCAGGGTTCTAACACTAACCCCTGCTCTTACTGACGTCACCCTAAGGTCCTAACACTAACTCCTGCTCCTCATGGAGCCCCAATGAGCCAGTGGGCGAAATGGATAATATCAACAGCTTGTCTCCATCTTCAAGCAGGACAGCCCACACAGACGTAGGTCTGACACTAGACCACAACAATTTTCCTAGCACTGTGAACAGGGCTCTCTCACCCCCACACACAAGTATAACCTCAGTTCCCAGTGTGTGGGTGGGAGCCGCTGCAGCTTCCCAGTCATGAATGTGTGGCTGCACGTGGCCCTGCCCTGCCAAGGCGGCATGGAGAGGGACTTGCAGCTGAGGAAGAAGACTGCTCGTTCCTTCAAGAGGCTCACTCTAAGAACAAGTCATGGCTGTCGGTCCCTCAGGTTATGAGCGCTAGATCTCACAGGCCCAGGTGTCCTCCTCTCGTGGGATCTGTGGGCAGATAAGCTAGGGGGCACTGAGAGGCCCTTCTCCTGTGACATTCCCCCAAGTTAACACTTCCCCGACAGCAGTACTTTGTTTATCTTCCTTTAGGTTTGATCAGGGCCAATAAAATGTCACTGTGAGTCACAGAGCTTCTCTGACCTGCCCTGGGGCAGCAGCGGGTTGTGAATTCAAGGCCACCCTGGCCTACATAGGAAGTGCCAGCCAGCCCAAGCTACCCTGTGAGACTCCGTCTCAAAGAAACCAAACCAAAATGAAACTCCCCCACAAACAGCCCCTAAAGCCTGTGTTTCAGGACAGGGTGGCATCACTGAAATGGAGAATGTTTGGCCTGAAGAGAAAAAGAGAGCAGGCAGGGCTGACCATCACTCTGTCATCTGCTCTCACATGGCACCATATGCCACGGGCCGCCCAACACTCCTAAGAGACCAGTCTGTTGAAGCACATGACTTTTGGTTTTGCTCAGGATATTTTTTCTTTTAAACTGCAAATAAGTCATTTCAATCACCAGATGATAATTACAGTTTTTACGTTAAATTACCTAAATTATGTGTCCAAAAAGCGCAGCCAACTGGAAAGCACATAATAGGCCCCCATTAGTGTCTCCTCATGATAGGTGCCGCCATGGGCAGACTCTGAAGAACCTTGGCTCTTATTAACCTCGCCACTGATTATTCAAGCTTTGGTAAATTACTGAACTTTCCTGCATTTCACATTTTCCATTTCCAAGTTAGATATAAAATCTGAAGTGACCTACTTCGAAAGAAAACCGAGAAGAAATGTTGAATACCCGAGTCTTTTGGAAGATGCAATCCCAAGCTGTAGATGGCAGAAGTTCAATTAAGGAAACATGAAAATGCCCACGCATGTTCTGCAGCGCTGCCCCTGAACGTGCTACACAAAGCTCCATTTCAGAGCAGCAACCAGAGACGCCTTTATCAAAACCCTCGCTTGCTGGAGTGAAGCACATTTAAAAACAATGCTTAAAAAGGAAAAATGGGGTTGGCAAAATGGTTCAGTGAGTAGAAACCTCTTGCCAAGGCTGACTGCAGAATCTGACCCCATGCTGAAAGAAGAGAACTGACTTAAGTTGTCCCTGACCTCCACAAGCGCACCATGGCAAGCACAGGCCAACACATGCACACACACACATACACAGGAGAAATAAAACATAATTTACAAAATACTTTTAGGGCTGAAGAGATGGCTCAGCAGTTAAGAGCACTGTCTGTTCTTCCAGAGGTCCTGAGGTCAATTCCCAGCAACTACACAGTGGCTCACAACCATCTATAAAGTGATCTGATGCCCTCTTCTGGCCTGCAGGTGTACATGTAGGCAGAGCACTGTGTACATAATAAATAAATAAATCTTTTAAAAAAAGATTTTTTAATTAAAAAGGTGAAACTGGAATTACCACGGTGTACAGGAAAGCATTTGTTAACTGGCTTTTACAAGATTAAAAAGTTGGAATTCAATCTGAGCCAAGTGCAGCACCAATTTGGAACCATTGTCAGTTTTAAAAATGTCCTTGGTTTTGGTCTTTTCCTAAAAAGTCAGACCAAGTCCTGTGCACACAGACAGAGCGCCTTAACAGGACAGTCAAGGCACACTATGACAATGTCCAAAGGCACTAATTTGGGTACAGAATCCCTGACTGCTGGGATTTTCGACTAGGAAGAATCAAAGGTGCTTTTCCTGTCCATAACCAGGTGCTAACCAGATAAGCACAGTTAGTCACATGCAGGCGCGCACGCACACACGCGCGCGCGTGCACACACACACACACAGAACCACATGGCAATAAGTGCCTCTGTGTCACGCTGTTGGGGGTGACAATCTTCCACAGGTTCACTTGCATGAGCTTGAGACCTAGCTTTGGGAGGTGGGGCCTGACTGGAGGAAACTGGTGTGGGGGGTATCTGCTTCCTGATCAGTAAGCCACTTTGCAATCCAGCTTGTCAGCCACAGCCATGCTTTCCCAGCCCCAAGTCAGCTGACAGCAGGGGCCGTGCACTGCAGACAACAAACCCAGTCCTCTGGGGCAGTCACAAGAACTAAGTACCGACTTTGAGGCAGGGGGAAACAGCAGCAGGCTTCTACTATCTGAGTAAACACATATATGAACCACTTTTTGTCAACACTTTAAAACAACCAAGTCAACTCTGTAACCCTAACACTCTGGAGAGAGAGACAGGAAGATGGCTACAAGGTTTAGGCCAGTCTGCTCTATACAGCAAGTTTCAGATCAACCTAGACTACACAGCAAGACCTTGTCTCAAAACAATTAAAAACAAAATAACTCTAGGTTAGCTCTTTGCTGTGTAGTAGGCCCCTACTGACTCCCCCCGCTCCCTGCTGTTCTGCCCTTCAGCATCCGCCTGCCCTGCTATTCTAAGTCTCACTCACTTGAATCTACTGACAAACTGCAGTGTTCTCTTCAGTCTAGACAAGTCAACAGCAAGTACTGAGCCCGTTTATGAGCAAGGCTTAGGCTTGGGAAGACTGTCAAGCCCAGAGTCGCTGTCAGGGATGTCCTGGAGACCTCTGAAACTGCACAGCTATTACCACTACTCTTGGTTTTCTGTCCATCAGAGCCTGAGAGTAAGACTGCTGCTGAAGACAACGTGATACAGGGCATGAAGATGTCACACTGCTAATGACCAGGAGGCTCTCCCCACCGCTGGCTAGTTAACACAATTCCAGAAGTCGCTCTGCAGGCTGCCAGGAATAAGTCATCAACAGTCTTACCCAGCTATAAACCACAAATTACAATAACGAATGATGTGGCAAGATATGCCCACGTGTGCAACACTGATACAGATGTGCATGTAGCCACGCACTCTCTGACTGGCCTTAGGGCCCACTCCACAGGAGGAACACACGCCTGAGACAATAAACCTGGTCAAGAAGCCGTGAGTGGACACCTCACAGGCCTCAGGGCGAACATACTGCTATTATCCGGGTAAGGACACAGTATCACACAGTGCCCTCTAAATTCACTCTCTATACCCTAACTTAGGGCAGCTCCAGGACTCCATCAAAGCGGCCTTGTGCAGGGGACAATGGTTAACACAAGCGTCACAACTGGGTAAAGTGTCTGTGGAATGCTCAGTAAAAAGGGAACATGTGTGGCACCACTCTACCCACCCAAGGCTTAGTGGCCGTCACAGAAACGGAGGTGGAGAGACTGTGAAAGCCAAGTCAGGGGAGACCAGAGTGGAGCTGTCTGGACATGAAGAACCTGCTGCGTTCACAAACTCTTCAGTAGCTGTGGCTGCTGGCACAGATCACTCCAGCCACATGGAGTGGGAGGAGCTACCGATGGCCAGTGTCTTCCTAGGGGGGGGGAGAATCACTTCCTTACTCATGGTGTTGGCCGTCCCTCCTGCTGCTGCACACCCACTAAATACCCACGACAATGTTTGTTTTTTAAATGTAAAATGAACCCAGAGTAACAGGGTCTACCATCTGGTGATTAAGAAATATATGGCTTTATTTGGTTTTTGTTTCTTTTTGTCTTGTTTGTTAGTTTGGCTTTTTGATATTTTAACAGTCCAGGCTAGCTTCAAACTGCCCATCCTCCTGTCTCAGCCTACTTAGTGCAAGAATTACAGTGTACATTACCGTGCCTTGGTTTCAACCCCTACTTAATTTTTATGACCCTATAGTGCTCAGCAAATAACTACCTACAAAAGGGCTGAGAGACGTGGCTGTGCAGTTAAGAGCACTGGCTGCTGTTCCAGGCGGAAGGACGCGGGTTTGGTTCCCAGCACCCAGTGGTGGCTGACACCCATCTGTGACTACAATTCCAGGAGATCTGGTGCTCTCTTCTGGCCCCTAGGATACTAAGCATGCACATGGTGTACAAATACACATGCAGGTAAAACATCCACACACACGACAGTGAGAATAACAACCATCAACCGCTCACACACATAACTTGTTTTTTGGGGTTTTTTTGTTTTGGTTTTTGGTTTTTTGAGACAGGGTCTCTCTGTGTTAGCCCTGGTTGTCCTAGACTCACTCTGTAGACCAGGCTGGCCTTGAACTCACAGCGATCCGCCTGCCTCTGCCACACATAACTTCTTAAACAAGTCAGAAACCTTTGTTTAGTGGCGAGAGGCAGGCAGGCGGTACTCTGGCATGGCACAGGCTGAGTTAGGAGTGCCCTGTGTAGCTTGGCTGCACAGCAATGTTCAAGCCAATCTGGGCTACCTAGCACACAAGAGCAAGACCCTATGAACAAAACCAAAGTAGAGAAAAAGACAGTGACACAGAACGTAAGGCCTTGTCTCACTAGGCCTGAGATGCTTTGCTGTATGTTCATCCAGCAACAAGCCCCCAGAGGGAAACGTACCTTTTAGAGCTTCACAGTGCCTCTTAATTGCCACAGGAGTCAAATGCAGAAAATTGGGGATCTAAAACAGAGATGTTTTAAAGAAAATGAATTACACCCAAATTCTCCCTACCAGCACCCTCTTTTTTGTTTGTTTGTTTTGTTTGTTTTTGTGACCTGGAGTCTATTTTTCCCTAATAATTTCAAACTCATAGGCTGAAGTGACCTTCTGGCTTCCTGAGCAGCTGGGACCACAGGCACACGGCACCATGCCAGCTGTGCCATAAACACATAAAAAGGATCCTAATCCCATGAACTAAACCACAGCCTAGTACATCATCCAGGCAAAAAGAGATGGCTTCCCCACAGCAGTTGCTCTAAGCACAAAGCAGAGTCTGTAGGACTCGGTACGGCTCTGTCAGACTCAAAGGTGTCTATAAGACTGCAGTCATGCATTCTCTGTGGCAGGTATCTACAGTGCTCATGTATAGCTTCTACAGTGACTAAAGGCACACACCGCACTCAGGGACTACAGCAGGGAGGTCATCAAGTCAAGGTCACGGTGGGCCACACAGCAAGACTGTCTCAAAAAATACATACAGACAGACAGACAGACATGGAAGCATTAAGGATAGCAATCTGTCAATCACCCAATTCTTCAAGAAACCTGGTATATTTTTCTTTGCACATAATAAGCACTTTATAAACTGAATGAATGAAGCTAGCAAATCTTCACTAGACAGCTGATTGTATTAATTAATTTTTTGAGAAAACAGTCTCCTGTCGCCTAGGCTGGCCTGGAACTCACTATGAACTCCTGATCCTCCTGCCTCAGCCTTGCAAACATGTCCCACCACTCCTACTTAGTTTGTTGTTGTTGTTGTTTAAGATGGGGTTTCTCCATGTACCCTTGACTGTCCTGGACTTGCTTTGTAGACCAGGCTGGCCTCGAACTCCCAGCGACCCACCTGCTCTGCCCTCTCACTCCCAGCTCTTAGTTGGCCACTTTAATGAAGTCGGGGATCCACTCACACTGACACAGTGAGACATAAAGTCAGATCTTCCAAGCAAGCAACTTTTACCAGCATATTTTAAAGATGAATCTCACATGCTCTTTTTTAAAAATATATATTTTTATGTTTATGTATATGAATATTTTGCCTGCATGTATTATAGATCTAAATCTATATATTATGCCCACGGCTCTACGTCTTCTCCTGCGGAGCTGGCTGAGCCAAGAACCAGCCTCTCACCTTCAGAAGTTCCAGGTTCCCCTCCTTTGCCAGGGGCACCCCCTTCTTTACAGGGTACCCCATTCGAACAGGCAGAGGAACAGCCGAGGGCTTAAATGGCGCCGCCACAGGGTAAACACTGGGCCAGTCCTGGTCAGCATCCATCTTCTCCGTCCTAGGGGGTAGTGCCTAAGAAACATGAAATACGTGAAATTTTAAAATATGTACATATTCTTTGCTTTTAAGACAAAAGCTATAATTAGGCTACATAAAAGCTGAATTATCCTATACTAAAACTAATTTCCAGGACTATGAGGAACTGAGAAAGGTGCCTGCTGTGCACAGCTGGCAACTAGAATTTACCCTGGGCATCAAGCTAAGGTGAAAAAAAAGAAGAGATTCCAATGTGGGCCTGACCTCCACACTCCACCTGTGACACATGCGCCCACACACCACACATCAATAACAGTAAGTAAAATAGGCTCATTTCCAACAGATCTGTTAGGTCAAAAAATAATTAACTCAGCATAAATATCTGCACAGCTGTATCTGTGACAAGATTTCATTTAATGTCACATTTCCTTCACAAGAATTTATGAAATTTTAAAAATGTATTTAAAAATAGTTTTAAAAACCTCAACTATGTAAATCAACGCACAAGGAAGTGGGAAGACAGGGCTGGGGGGACAGCTCAGCTGGCAGAGTGCTGCTCACAGTGAGTGCATGGAGCCCCGGATGGTGGTGTACACCGACAATGCCACACCTGGAAAGGGGTCTCAAGTTCTAGGCCAGGGGCTGGAGATGGCTCAGCAGTACCAAGCATTTGCTGCTCCTGCAGAGACGTCAGGCTCAGTCCCCAGGGTCTGCACGGTGGCTCACAACCGTCTGTAACTCCTTCCAGGCAACCTGATGCCCTCTTATGGCTTGTTTAAGACAAGTGCACATGCACACGCACATACACACAGGCAAAACATGCATACAAATAAAATTAAAATATATAAATCGTTAACTTTTTTTTAAGTTCTAGGTCATATTTCTTTCCCCGCAGTTTGAGGCCATCCTGGGCTACAAGAGCCCAACTCAAAAGGAGGGGGCTGTGCAGGCAGTGTGGGAGTCGTATGGAAGAGCTGGGTACAAGGAAGATAAGAGTGTAAACACTCAGGGGTCAGTGTGATGGCTCAGCAAGTAAAGGGGCTTCATCCCAAGCCTGACAACCTGAGTTCAACCTCTGGGACCCACAAAGAGAGAGAACTGACTACTGAATGCTGTCCTCGGACCTTCACAAGTGTGCCACAACCTACACCTGCAAACACACACACACACACACACACACACAAATGCATGTACTTAAAAACATTAAGATAAAGAATAATCACTTTGAGATTAATCAAGGTTAAACAGATTTAAAAATCCATGTGTCCTAGGCCCAGAGATAAATGACTGATAACTTGCCAATTACATCAACATACATGTATGTATTTGTTATATAGAAGAGATGGCCCCCACACAGAAAGTAGGGTTTGGGGCTAAAGGCATGGCTCAGTGACTGAGAGCACTTGCTGTTCTTGCACAGGACCCAAGTTCTGTCCCCATCACCCACATCAGGCAGCTCACCACCACCTGTAAGTGCAGTTCCGGGCACGCTGATGCTCTTCTGGCCTGCACAGGCCCCCAACATGCATGAGCTACACACAAGCTCATGCACACACATACAAATGTATGAACAGAATTAAGTACTTTTTAAAAGTGTGCCTTAGGCTGACAAAAACTTAATAATGCCCTCTAAGCATCAACGTCAGGGTGGCACATGTCCAAGAACGCCATGCTCCTCTGGATCACTGCTCTAGGTGACCACTGCTCCTCTGGGTCACTGCTCTAGGTGACCACTGCTCCTCTGAGCGTCACTGCTCTAGGTGACCACTGCTCCTCTGAGGATCACTGCTCTAGGTGACCACTGCTCCTCTGAGCGTCACTGCTCTAGGTGACCACTGCTCCTCTGAGGATCACTGCTCTAGGTGACCACTGCTCCTCTGAGCGTCACTGCTCTAGGTGACCACTGCTCCTTTGAGGATCACTGCTCTAGGTGACCACTGCTCCTCTGAGCGTCACTGCTCTAGGTGACCAGTGCTCCTCTGAGCGTCACTGCTCTAGGTAACCATGCTCCTCATCTGACCTTAGCTCCTGCAGATGCCCAGAGGGCGACTGGTGAGACTCGTGCTAATCGCTGAAGGAGGCACCATGCACCAATCTGTCTCCGGGCTTTGCACCATGTCCCGGGAATGCGTGAGTGCATCTACTGTCTGAAGCTGATGCATTTGAAGGCTCGCTATCAGCAGGGCTACAGCAGCAGCCCAGAGACCTTGTGAAGCCTCCTCTGGCAGCAGCCTCGGCCTCATTTTAAGAAGTTAGAAATCATTAGCACGGAGCAAAGCAAAATAAATACACGTGCACCTTTCTTCTCGTCCGCTTTTCACTCCTGGATACTGCAGAACCTAAGAGACAAGAATTTAAAGAAGCATTATTGTTCAAAGCCACTGGCCTGCAGATTTAACTCAACTTATTTAGTATTTAGTGACATGAAAATGCAACAGTAACCTATTTTCTCCCGGTTTAGAATAATGGGAATAAAGACATTCCATGGCAACTAGGACTCACCGTCTAAGGACCGCCCCGTGAAGTAAGAGGGTCTGACACTGCAGCCCAGCGGCTCCTTAACTTGCTGCGCTCCTCCCTCAGCCTCCCAAGTGCTGAGGTTTGAGGTGTGCAACATCCATAAGCAGCTAAGGAAATACTTTCACTAATTCTAAGGTTTACAGCACAGAAAGTTCATGTTCTGAAGTTAATGCCTACTTAGAATTAAGTATTCTGAATCTTTAAAGATTTGAAATGTCTAATGACAAAAATGACCCGTAACAAAGCTCATGAACCGAACACTTAAGTCACAGGACTGCCGAAGCCGGTGGGCTCCTCACGTTCCAAAAGCACTTCTGACATCACGAATGCTAAGCATGCTAAGAGAATGCTTCTGCAGAAAGTGCTCCACTTGCTAAGCACCGGTACACACATGTTCTGTGCTAGGTCATTTAGCCTTACTCCTTGTGACAAATACAAGTCTCATCACTGTCCTTTTAGACGCTACCTTAGTCAAGGAAATCAAAGGACAAGAAATTAGGCTGACTTCAGCAGACAGGCAATGTCTCATGTTTTGGTCCCTGGTCTCCAGCCTGACCTTGAACAGATGCACAGCTGCAGTGAGCTTAGTACCAGGCTTTTTAATTCTCCTCTCAACTATGTTCTCTGCTTGGACCACACCTCCCCTCCCGTCCAGGATCCTGGCTCTTCCCCTTCTCTGCCCCCACTCCATCTCTTTGATATATTTCTTTTCATCACAAACTAGGAGCACAGTAACCAATACAATATAGCTTTTGCTCAGTATTGTTGTCACCTGTGCTGTTAGCCTGCAGACTGTGTGGGCCCCACTGCTGCCACCTGTGCTGTTAGCCTGCAGACTGTCTGGGCCCCACTGTTGCCACCTGTGCTGTTAGCCTGCAGACTGTCTGGGCCCCACTGTTGCCACCTGTGCTGTGAGCCTGCAGACTGTGTGGGCCCCACTACTGCCACCTGTGCTGTTAGCCTGCAGACTGTGTGGGCCCCACTGCCGCCACCTGTGCTGTTAGCCTGCAGACTGTGTGGGTCTCACTGCCGCCACCTGTGCTGTTAGCCTGCAGACTGTGTGGGCCCCACTGCCGCCACCTGTGCTGTGAGCCTGCAGACTGTGTGGCCCCACTGCCATCACCTGTGCTGTTAGCCTGCAGACTGTGTGGGCCCCACTGCCGCCACCTGTGCTGTTAGCCTGCAGACTGTGTGGGTCTCACTGCCGCCACCTGTGCTGTTAGCCTGCAGACTGTGTGGGCCCCACTGCCGCCACCTGTGCTGTTAGCCTGCAGACTGTGTGGGCCCCACTGCCGCCACCTGTGCTGTTAGCCTGCAGACTGTCTGGGCCCCACTGCCGCCACCTGTGCTGTTAGCCTGCAGACTGTGTGGGCCCCACTGCCGCCACCTGTGCTGTTAGCCTGCAGACTGTGTGGGCCCCACTGCCGCCACCTGTGTTGTTAGCCTGCAGACTGTGTGGGCCCCACTGCCGCCACCTGTGCTGTTAGCCTGCAGACTGTCTGGGCCCCACTGTTGCCACCTGTGCTGTTAGCCTGCAGACTGTCTGGGCCCCACTGTTGCCACCTGTGCTGTGAGCCTGCAGACTGTGTGGGCCCCACTACTGCCACCTGTGCTGTGAGCCTGCAGACTGTGTGGACCCCACTACTGCCACCTGTGCTGTTAGCCTGCAGACTGTCTGGGCCCCACCGCCACCTGTGCTGTTAGCCTGCAGACTGTCTGGGCCCCACTGCTGCCACCTGTGCTGTTAGCCTGCAGACTGTGTGGGCCTCACTGCCGCCACCTGTGCTGTTAGCCTGCAGACTGTGTGGGGCCCACTGCTGCTCCCTGTGCTGTTAGCCTGCAGACTGTCTGGGCCCCACTGTTGCCACCTGTGCTGTTAGCCTGCAGACTGTGTGGGCCCCACTGCCGCCACCTGTGCTGTTAGCCTGCAGACTGTGTGGGCCCCACTGCTGCCACCTGTGCTGTTAGCCTGCAGACTGTGTGGGCCCCGCTGCCACTCCCTGTGCTGTTAGCCTGCAGACTGTCTGGGCCCCACTGGCGCCACCTGTGCTGTGAGCCTGCAGACTGTCTGGGCCCCACTGCCGCCACCTGTGCTGTTAGCCTGCAGACTGTGTGGGCCCCGCTGCTGCTCCCTGTGCTGTTAGCCTGCAGACTGTCTGGGCCCCACTGCCGCCACCTGTGCTGTTAGCCTGCAGACTGTGTGGGCCCCACTACCGCCACCTGTGGTGTTAGCCTGCAGACTGTGTGGGCCCCACTACCGCCACCTGTGGTGTTAGCCTGCAGACTGTCTGGGCCCCGCTACTGCTCCCTGTGCTGTTAGCCTGCAGACTGTGTGGGCCCCACTACCGCCACCTGTGGTGTTAGCCTGCAGACTGTCTGGGCCCCGCTGCTGCTCCCTGTGCTGTTAGCCTGCAGACTGTGTGGGCCCCACTGCTGCCACCTGTGCTGTTAGCCTGCAGACTGTCTGGGCCCCACTGCCGCCACCTGTGCTGTTAGCCTGCAGACTGTGTGGGCCCCGCTGCTGCTCCCTGTGCTGTTAGCCTGCAGACTGTCTGGGCCCCACTGCCGCCACCTGTGCTGTTAGCCTGCAGACTGTGTGGGCCCCACTACCGCCACCTGTGGTGTTAGCCTGCAGACTGTGTGGGCCCCACTACCGCCACCTGTGGTGTTAGCCTGCAGACTGTCTGGGCCCCGCTACTGCTCCCTGTGCTGTTAGCCTGCAGACTGTGTGGGCCCCACTACCGCCACCTGTGGTGTTAGCCTGCAGACTGTCTGGGCCCCGCTGCTGCTCCCTGTGCTGTTAGCCTGCAGACTGTGTGGGCCCCACTACCGCCACCTGTGGTGTTAGCCTGCAGACTGTGTGGGCCCCGCTGCTGCCACCTGTGCTGTTAGCCTGCAGACTGTGTGGGCCCCACTGCCGCCACCTGTGCTGTTAGCCTGCAGACTGTGTGGGCCCCGCTGCTGCCACCTGTGCTGTTAGCCTGCAGACTGTGTGGGCCCCACTGCTGCCACCTGTGCTGTTAGCCTGCAGACTGTGTGGGCCCCACTGCTGCCACCTGTGCTGTTAGCCTGCAGACTGTGTGGGCCCCGCTGCTGCCACCTGTGCTGCTAGGCTGCTCTCTCTGGAGAACACTGAATAATAAGGTGGGCAATATCCCCTAGAGGACATAAACTTTAAGCTAAAATTTGCGGGCTAGTGAAAAGTTATAGAGGACTGTTAATTCAGAACATGGCCATTCTGGCAAGAGATCACCTCCAAAGACCCTCTAGGTCTGTGTGGCTGGAATACAAACATGCCTTTAATCCAGGAGACAGAGGCAAACAGACCTGAGTTCAAGGCCAGCCTGGTATAGCACAAGTATCAGGAAAAAAGCTTAGGTCCAGGCGAGGTGATACCTACCTTTAATTCCAAAGGAGGGTAGTTAGTTTATAGAAGGAAGCACCCAAGTTTGAAAATAGTGTTTAACTGAGTGGCAGAAAAGGTGGCAAATCAGAGAAGATTTGACAGAACTGGATATGCCCAACTCTCTCAAGAAGAGAGGCAAGGGAAGCTACGTAAGTAAGGGGCAGTTTTACTGAGAGAGGAGGCAGTTTTTACCAGGACAGTAATAGAGAGAGGGGTTGCAGAGAGAGAACTCAGGTGAAGATGGAATGAGCCAGAAAAAGAGAAGATGCCAGCAGCATCTTAGAAGATTAGAGCAGAGTGCTGAGTTAGTCTGAGGCCAAGCAGAGCAATTCTGGGCCAAGAGAGAAGCCAGATTAAGTAAGTCAGTGGGGAGAGGAGTTTGAGCCAGAACAGCTGAGGTGAATCAGATATCCCAGAGCTCAGGAAGAACAAGTAAGGGTGAGCTTATTCAGCAGTGAGGCTCAGAGGCTAAAACATTCTAAGCCTAGATTAGACTGTATGGAGGCTAGAAGCTTCCGGGACTAGGCCTAGGTTAGCAGACTAGGGCAATAAGCCTCGCAGACAAATGAATCAGGAGAGTAAGTTCCTTTTACAGCAGGTAGCCATGGAAATAGGCAGGTGAGAAAACGTGCGGAGGCAGCAGAGATGAGGATGGCAGACAGACTCCTGAAGGGCCCATACTTTCACAACATGATAACATTTCATTCTTTGCATTTTAGAAAAATCAACTTTTAAGGCAGTACTAGCTGAGAATCTATGGCTTGTTGGATGTTTTCAGGCAGAAAGCCCCAAATCAGGTCAAAGTAGGGATTTCATACCAAATTCTAGAAATTGAGAAGGGAGGCAGCCCTAGTAGGCAATGGGAGAATTCTAGGAATCCCAGCTACTTGGTGCCTGGGCTCTGACTAGGCATAGCCTGGGTCCTGCAGAATCTTTCTTTCTTTCTTTCGAGACAGGGTTTCTCTGTGTATCCCTGGCTGTCCTGGACTCGCTTTGTAGACCAGGCTAGCCTCGAACTCACAGAGCTCTGCCTGCCTCTGTCTCCAGAGTGCTGGGATCAAAGGCATGCACCCAGCACTTGCCTGAATTTCTTTCTTTCCTTTTTTTTTTGGGGGGGGGGCTGAATTTCTAAGAGGAATTCCTCTTTCAATGATGAACGTTTGAGTATTCCAAAACATTCTGAAGAGATGTCCCTTGGCCAGAAGATAAGAATTATAGAAGTAGATTTAGGAAGCAGGAATTCCTAGTCACTGCTACAATGGGACAATCTATGGCCATTTTATGGTACCATTCACATCTGGACTGAGTCCACAAAGAAATGCGCGCCATCCCCTCTCAGGTGGTGCAGACTAGGAATGCCTGCAGCATCAAACTAAGTCATCGCACCGCAGAGAGGCCTGCTATGGCCTGCTAGAACGCTCACACCGGCCACAGCGCCACACGCCCCTTCTATCTTACGTTGTAGAATAGCTTCCTGGTTAGGAAGCGAGAACACAGGACAGGAAACGGAGACAAACTGAGTATGGCTGATACTGAGGAAAGAAGAGACGACTGAAAAGAGGGCTGCAGGGTTTGATGTGCTTGGCGAAGGCCTGACCACCGCCACCACCTCCTCCTCCTCCTCCTCCCCCATCCTTGCAGACAGTACGGACACTCATCCCAAGGCTCGGGGAAGCGTCCACCAGGCTTCCTGGAACGCTACCCTCAAGGCCCACATCACGTCCATCAGTAAATCCTGCTGGCTTCATTGTCAACACACACCCTCCTCAGGCCAACAATGCTCTTCTCTCCAGTCTTCCCGTGGCTGCTCAAACGTGTTTTCCTCTGGGAGGTCTCTCCTCACTACCTAACCCTACTTACTAGTCACTTCTTCAATAGCACGCCGTTGTCAGCACTCTGCTTTCCCTTCCTTGGCGGTACTATTACATATTATCGTAACTGAAGCTGTGTGCACGCAGGGTGTGGACTCTACACTAGTTCAAAGCCTTACTGGGACGCCACCTTCTGCAGCTCTGGCTTACGATACAAGAACGAAAACTTGGGAGAGGGACACGCCTTTAGGCTATGGCGGGCCACCACAATGTATTAAGGGCTCTATCATTTATACGGAATCCATTTGTGGATGTTCAGCAAGGGAGTGGAAAGGCGCGGTTTGCAGAGAGAGGCTCTGCAAGAGAGCAATAGCGTGGGAGGGAGCTGGTGGCCCCAGGTGGCCGCTCCCGGCCGAGCCTTTCCCGCGGCGCACCCGTGCACACCGCAGCGGCCCCGCTCCCCCACCCCGAGCCCCTGCGCTGGGACGCTCGCTCGCTCCTGCACCTGCGCGGCGACCTCCCGAGGAGCGACAGGAGGCGGGTCACGGGGCGCGCCCCCCTCCTCCCTTCCCTCCTCCGCCCCCAGGCGCGGCGGCGCACCCACACTCACGCGGGCCGGCTCTCGGAGCCGCGGGCATGCCGATTGAGGAGAAGGTGCGCAGCCCTCGCGCTGCCGGGCACAGCGTCGGCCTCAGCCGCAACGCTGCGGCTGCCATGCTGGAGGACGGCGAGCCGGAGGGGACGCGCGCCGCCCGGAAGGGGCGGGACCGGAAGCGTGTAGGCCTGGGGCCGGAAGTGCGCTGGGCGTAGGGATGGCGGAGATATGGCTCCCTGGTGGCAGGTGTGCGTTGATGGGGTCTCTGGCCCAGACGTCGTACAGTCTGCCTCTACTGCTCTGGTTTTTGTTGTTGTTTGTGTGTTTTAAACAATGGCTGCTCTCAGACGGTTTTCTTCTTTCCTTTTTACTTTTTTTTTTTTTTTTGTATATTGGTGTGTGCCTGCGTTGCCCACAGCGGCCAGCAGAGGGCATGGGCTTAGAGAGGTTCTGGAGCTTCCGTGTGGGTGCTGAAAACAGACCCTGGGTCTGAGCAACCCCTGCTTAACAGTAGATGGCCACCTCTCCAGCCTCGTCTTTTTCCCTCCTTTCTTTTCAGCCATCCTGCTCCAGTCTCCAAGTGCTGGAATGGAACATAACTCCTAGCTCTACACTTCATATATTTTAAATCCACTGTGTGTGTCGCACTTGTAAGAAAGAGAACAGTTTAAGAGAGCTGGTTCTTTGGTTCCTTGCCCATTGCCCACCACCTAGTTTCTGGGAATAAAACTCCAGTGGTGAGGCTCACACCTTTACTTGCTTTACTGTTTCAGCAGCCCTCATGCTTCCTAAGTGACAGCAGTGCAGCGGAGCACATAACGAACACCAGAGGTGTGGGGCCGGGGGGATGACACAGCGTGGCTGCGGCCACAATTTTTTTAAAATGGCTCTTTGAACTAGATTGTTTGGCGTTAAATTTTGACCTTGTCTTTTCTTTCTTTTTTTCTTTCTTTTCCTCTGTTGGTTTTTTGAGACAGGGTTTCTCTGTGTAACAGCTTTGGCTCGTCTGGACACACTTTATAGACCACGTTGGCCTCAAACTGAGAGATCCGCCTGCCTCTGCCTCTGCCTCTGGAATGCTAGGATTAAAGGCGTGCACCACCACGCCTGTGTGTGTGTGTATACTTTTTATATATACCTTTTGAAAGGTATATATATATCTTGAGATACCTCAAGATCTTAACAAAAAAACAAACAAAAAACCTCAGCCTGCTCACTCTGAGGTGTTATTCACTTAATCTAAATGTCTTTGAGCACTATTTTTAGCCTTATTTGTATTTAATCTGTTTATATTTGTTTTTTAAATGAAGAAACTTGTGTGTGTACATGTGCACAGCATATGTCCCAGGGACAGAACTCAGGTTGTCAGGCTTGGAAGCAAGTGCCATTACTACCGGTCCATCTTGCAAGTCCTTGTGTGTGTGTGTGTGTGTGTGTGTGTGTGTGTGTGTGTGTGTGTGTCTTTGTGCGTGCGCGCGTCTGTTTTGTTTGTTTTTTTTGGGGGGAGAGGCATCCCGAGTTTCAGAGGTTGAGGCAATTAGATTGCAAATTCAAGACCAGACTAGGCTGCATATTATGTACTTAGATCCTGCCCCCAAAATAGCCCAGGACCAACTGAGCCATCTCCATGCCTTTTCGCTACAGAATCCTTGGTAGTATCTAAAGATGCATTGAAAAGATAGATATATTTATTGTGTCATCTACTGTAACATAAAAAAAACCCAATAACATAACTTCATTCTTTGCATAGTTGGGTTGACAAGGCATAAAACAGGCTTTTGTCCAATAGACATTCATCAATAATCTGTGAATAAACCTATCAATTTATGCTAAGCCTCTTTAATACACCCATTGATACAAGACTGGCAGTGAGCAGCCTCCACAGTCAGGGCAGAGTCACAGCTGCTGTCGCTCTGATCACTTTCTTGTTTTTTGTTTGTTTTGTTTTTCGAAACAGGGTTTCTCTGTGTAGCCTTGGCTGTCCTGTACTCACTTTGTAGACCAAGCTGGCCTCGAACTCACAGCGATCCACCTGCCTCTGCCTCCCAAGTGCTGGGATTAAAGGTGTGCTCCACCACCACACCCAGCTCTGCTCACTTTCTTACTATTCAGTCTAAGGCCCCAGCCAATGCCCATGGCACAGCACTGCCCACATTCACTGTGGGTCTTCCAAACTCCCAGGCACATCCAGAGGTGTATTGTCTTGGCGATTCTAAACCAGCTATGCTAACAATTTGTGATTAACCATCATAAATACTGTGCCACTGGAGAGAGGAAGTGGAGGTCTCTATCCGTATCTTTACTGTTCATATTTTGCAGTGCTGGGGCATGAGTGCCTTGTGTATCTTAGGCAACCACTCTACCACTGAGCTATATCCTCCGTCCTATCAAACTTTGTTTTTTTGGGTTTTTTGTTTGTTTGTTTGTTTTGGGGTTTTTTTTTGTTTTTTTTGTTTTTGTTTTTTTTTTTTTTTTGGTTTTTCGAGACAGGGTTTCTCTGTGTAGCCTTGGCCATCCTGGACTCACTTTGTAGACCAGGCTGGCCTCGAACTCACAGCGATCCGCCTGCCTCTGCCTCCCGAGTGCTGGGATTAAAGGCGTGCGTCACCACGCCCGGCTTCAAACTTTGTTTAAAGTTAAAATTGGTAAGTAATCATGTATGTTGATACTCAGTTACTACAACAATAAACCCTGCATCTCATGCCAATGTCCAGGGTTGTCTCATCCTCCCTTATTCTAACTGAAGGAGAGGGCTTCAGCCCAAAGATGTGTTTCAAGGATGGAAAAGCCGAGGAAGCTATGGACTCAATTGTTTGTTTGTTTCTTTTTTTTTTTTTTTTTGGTTTTTCGAGACAGGGTCTCTCTGTGTAGCCTTGGCCATCCTGGACTCACTTTGTAGACCAGGCTGGCCTCGAACTCACAGCTATTCGCCTGCCTCTGGAGTTTGTTTGTTTCTAAGACAGGGTTTCCCTGGGTAGCCTTGGCTGTCTTGGACTCGCTTTGTAAACCAGGCTGGCCTCAAACTCAGAGCTCGGACTGCCTCTGCCTCCTGAGTGCTGGGATTAAAGGCATGTGTGTCCACTCTTAACAGGTGGTTTGCGTCGGGAGGGGGGGCTGCTATTGCTTAAACTTGCAAGGCGCATGTCCATTTGAACACAAGGCTCAGTGGACAGAGAGCAGGAGCAGGCTCTTTAGACTCTGCCTATACTGAGGGAACAGCTATCTCTGTTCCCTGCGCACCCTGTGTGCTGGGTGGGGGTGGGACTCGGTGGGCCTGGATCAGTGCTAAATGCTGAAGACTGGATTTCAGATCAACAACAGCAGCAGTGCAAGATAGGTGTTGTCGTCTTTGTTTTGTTTCTGAGACTGCATCCCAGGCTGGATATGAATTTGTGGGAATTCTGCCTTGGCTTCCAGAGTGCAGGTATGACCCACACTCTTCCTACTCCCTTCATCTTTAACCTTTGAATGGAAAAACTAGGTGTGGGATTCCAGAAGGAAAAAAAAAAAAATCAAATGGCATATCCCTGAAGTTTAACTGAAGAAAAAACAAACAACAACACAGAGGAGCAAGGGTGAGACAAAGCAAAAGAGATTACCAAAGTGCCCTGGGGAGTGACAGCGGCCTGAGAGGAAAGGCGGAGTCACAGAGGAGAGCCAGCTAGATGGGCACTACTGGTGACCCACTAGGTACCTGGATGCCCTGGTCCCAGAACAGGCCACAAAGGGCTGCAGTCCAGAGGGACAAGCACAGGCTTCAAGTGTGACCTCATGCCTTCCTCAACAGTCGTGCCCACTAGGAGTCCTGGTATAGACTCAGTGGCCTCCAATGTGCCTTTCTAAACAAACCATGCGGAACAGGCCCTGACATCGGATGTGCTTCTTACTCCAATGGCCGCCCAGGATGCTCCTGGTAACCATGATGGTGTTACCTGGCCTTGCAAGAGCCCTAGATTCCCACACAGACAGGACCAAGGCCCTGGGAAGCCATCAGAGTGAAAAGCTGTTCTTGGAGCGTAAGTGTGTAGTGATTTGGTCCACGCTGTTTAGATACAAGTTTCCCTGAGTATCCCTTGCTGACCTGGACCCTGCCTCAGGGCCCCCGGTGCTGGGATTGCAGGGCTGCAGCACACAAGCACAGCCCATGCTTTCCTAGAGCTGCACACGAGGGAACAGCATAAGACAGGACAGCACAGAGTATGAGCAGGAGTGAGGAAGTGATGACCACACCCAGCTTCCTCCTTGCAGGGTGTTCACCTGCGTGGCCAGAACCAGCAGTGCCTACGAGTCAGACCCACTTTCTGTGCTGTTGGAAGAGCTGGGGCGTCGGCTTTTTGTTAACAGCCCATGACTGGGAATTAAACATATCTTAGACAAATAGAAATAAACACCTACTTCTTATTAGACCCTTATATGCAAATTGTGATAATGTATTTAAGGCACTGGGCTCAATGAGAGTTCAGTATATAAAGGCAATTACTCTTTATAGTGTTAAACCCCAGAAAGACTTCTCGGGAAAAATGACCATCATTTGAAAACACATGCCTTACTGCAAATACAGATATTGCAAAAAGGAATGATTTCACATGTAACTTAATAAGTCATGATAAAGTAACACTCAACTGAACCATAAGTTAAATCCATCAAAAGTCCTCTGTGTGCAAAGTTGCCAGAAGGCACAAGCGTGGGGGGGCGGGGAGGGGAGGCTCAGAGGACTAGCAGTGGGAAGTTTTGTTTAGGAGTCCTGAACCAAAACTGGCACCCCAAATGTACCCACACCTGCTCAGTAGTTGCTCCCCCTACGACAGCAGTAACATTTTATGCTTGTGACTATGAGACTACTTCAAGCCTGGCGTGGTGGCACACGCCTAGAATCCTAGCACTCAGGTCAGGGAGGCAGAGGCAGGCAGACATCTGGTGAGTCTGAGGTCAGCCTGGTCTACAAAGTGAATCCAGGACAGCCAAGGCTACACTGAGAAACCCTGTCTCAAAAAACCAACCAACCAAAGAAACTAGTTCAAACAAAGACAGGGTTTGTTTTGCAAATCAAATTTTATGTACAACTTAGCTGTTTCTCTCCCAGTTTTTAATTTTTGAATAAGCAAAGTCTAAGTTCTCCCAAGACACAGCTAGGGTTGTTTTGTTCTTGTTTTCCTTTCCATAATTGTGAAACTAACAAGCTTTGACTCAAGTAACCACTTTCAGTTTATGCAGAGGGATTTCCCCTTCCTTTCAGTCTTACAGACCTGTCACAGCAGCATGCCCAGTCAGAGGATGCTAATGTAAACCTTGCCCATGTTGCTCAGCGCATCTCTTTTACTCAGATGGTTTCCCAGCAGCTCTTTGATGGAGACACAATCCTCTGCCTCCAGCACAAACTGCTCCACAGCCTTGCGTCCCGGCAGACGGCTCTTCACCATCCTGCTTCGGACACTGTCCAGGACAACACCTCTGATGGCTTCAGGTTCTCCCGGCACACCAAAGACGATGAACAGACCCAGACAGTCCTCTCCCACCAAGTCACAGAATTCTCCCAGCTTATCAAACCTGCCTCTCTTCCAAGACTCCTCTCCCTTGGACTCACAGGACTTCGGGTCCCTCAGAGGGAGGGAGGCCATCCTCAGGGTCTGCACCGCCACCTGAAGCCGTATTTGCTTATCAGGTCCCCAGAAGGTCCAGATCCAGTCTGCTCCAAACAGCAGGGCCTGGTGCTTGGTCGTCTTGGTGGTGGTGAGCCAGTCGTCAGCCCCCCTTTCCTGGCAGAACGTGATGAAATGGACAAGGAAGATTTCACTCAGCGTACCAGCTGCGAGGCCGAGGCCGCTCAGTGGGTACTCAAACCTGAGGAACTCCTTCAGCTTCTGTGCTGCGTGGTCAACGGCTGTGCTGACCACCTCACACATGACAAGGACCTCCTGGCTGTCCTTCGGAGCCACCTGCTGTGAGGCCTTTTGCCCCATCTTCCCCCACAGAGTAGATGCTGCTCCTAGTGACCAGGCATGTAAATGTTACCAGGAGTTGCTTCTCTCTGAAATTTTCTTCAGCGAAGCCGCCTCTGTTAATACCATCACCAGCTTTCAAACACCACAGCTTCCTTGGTGTGGCTAGCCATATAGACCTGAGGTTGGACAAACATGTGAGGGAGGGCCCCGTTTATCAATTGGGTGTGCTGTGCTCACAGACTTCTGCTGCCTGCCAAGTGACAGATGACAATTTCACACAAGACATCTGTTCTGCTCCAGGTTATGTACAGACCACGTTTGGTCTTGGTAAACTCTGCTCAGACGCGGTTCCTTTTTCCAGCAAAATAGTCAAACTAGACCATATGTGACTGTATGGGTTGGAAGCAAACACCTTTGTCTCCGCCTGCTATCTCCAGGTTTGTGTCACTTCTGCTTCCTCTTCTTTACTCCTCCGTCCTGACCCTTTGTTCCCCAGGTGTCTTGCTCACATTTCCTTTTATACAGACTTCTTAAGCAGAGATCTCAATTTGTCTGATTACATGCTGTGGACCCAACTCGAACAAACATGCAGGTTTACATACAGGAGTCTGTTACTGTTTCCACCAGAAACCAAGACTCCGTTATTCTGAACAAAGGAGCATTAAGTGGTTCATTAAAAACACAAGGCTCAGAACATGGAAACAGCCTAAGTGTCCCTCAGTAGAAGAGTGGATAAAGAAACTGTGGTACATATACACTATGGAATACTACTCAGCTATTAAAAACAAGGAATTCCCGAAATTTGTGGATAAATGGATTGAGCTAGAAATGATCATAATGAGTGAGTTAACCCAGAAGCAGAAAGAATCAAATGGTATATACTCACTTATATCTGCATACTAGCCCAAGGGGCATGTCCCACAAAAGCCTTCACTTACCAGGAAACTGGGACAGAGGGGAGGGCATCCTATTGGGACTCTAAATGAGAGACGCACGGGAGAATAGCAAAATAAAAGGATACAGAGGGTCCTAGAAACCTACAAGTAGAACAATATGATAGGCAGATTTGGGCCCAGGGGTCCCGCTCAAACTAAGGCACCAGCCAAGGACAATACAGGAGGTAAACTTTAAACCCCCTCCCAGATCTAGCCAATGGTCAGAATAATCTCCACAGTTGAGTGGAGAGTGAGATATGACTTTCTCACGTACTCTGGTGCCTCACATTTGACCATGTCCCCTGGAGGGGGAGACCTGGTGGCACTCAGAGGAAGGACAGCAGGTTGCCAAGAAGAGACTTGATACCCTATGAGAATATACAGGGGGAGGTAATCCCCCTCAGGAACAGTCATAGGGGAGGGGAATAATGGGAAAATGGGAGGGGGACGGAGGAATGGGAGGATACAAGGGATGGGATAAACATTGAGATGTAACAAGAATAAATTAATTAAAAAAAAAAAAAAAAAAAAAAAAAAAAAAAACCACAAGGCTCTGAGTTCGAGGCCAGCCTGGTCTACAAAGCAAGTCCAGGACAGCCAAGGCTACAGAGAGACTTTGTCTCAAAAAAACCAAACAAACAAACCAAAACACACATAAGGCAATTACCAATTGACTTTATTTCCTCTTAATAATGCAAATAGTGCATAATGCTTTTGTAAATAAAATATATAATCCAAAGTCTTTAGCTTTATCACACATCATCAGTTGTCACACTGACCTTAATAAGGAACATTTGGCATCTGTAACAGTCTGCTGGAATTTCCAACCAGGCTCTAACAACAAATTGAGCTTTTCAAATGGTGATGTTTACTCATGTTAAACTAAAACCCCAATACAGGAAGAAGCCAGAACAGTCATGAAGTCATGAATGGGAGCATTCAAAGGGGGGGGGGGGTCACCATGAGCATCAGGTGATTTGAGTTAGAAATAAACAGCAGTGGCACAAGGTTCCCTTGTAGTGAGCAGCCTCATCACCTGCTGAGCACAAGAAAGGAATACTCTGACATTTAGAAATGACTGTCACCAGGTCTACTGCCACAGACTGAGCTGTCCCCTGCCCCCACAGTGTGTGAGCGCCTGTCTGAACAGTTGGTCTCCTTATGTGTAGCCCTGAATGTAAAACGGATTGTCTCTAACGCACGCATAAACACACACCACACCAACAGCTGCATTTTAGATTTCTACCTTTTTTTTTTTTTAAACAAAGTCTTTGAGCCTTGTGTTACAGAAAACAAGAGCAACGTGCTATTGGACAGAACAGCCATTAGTAAAACACTCTGCAGCTTCAGAATACTTGGATCTTGATTCAAATAACAGGAGGCACCTTCAGTTGGCAGTTTAAGTCACAGTCAACCTGGCAGGAGTTTAGCGAAGAAGAAAACCAGACACAACATGCAATGGTTCTGTTCGGGTTTTGGCTTTTTTTTAAAATCATCCTAACAAAAACTTTTCTGAGGGGGATGTGACTGCATCCAAAGGATCCAAGTTGAAGCTTCTAAACTGCTTGGCAATTTTGTGGGAACCAAAGGAGTCTATCGTGTAGACTCTAGCCTGAAAGAGTAACACTGTTAAAATTCATCAGTGGAGGAAAGAGGACTAGGGCCTCTCCAGGAATTAGCTGGATATGAACACTGAGAACACTGGGGTCTCTTTGTTTTTAATGTGATATTTTGATCCTCTGTCACAAAATAGATGTTCTGCTTTCTATATACTGTATATATACACATATTTAGAAAAATATATAAAAATAAGATGGTAAGAGGGGAGTGGCGGCGCGGCTACATTTGGTGACACCAAGTGCTCGTTGAGCGCCTGGATCTGGAGAGCAGTGTGCTCAGCTTAGACGGCTGCAGTGAACACTGATGCGGCCACACCCTCCACCCTGGGGATGTGAACAAAGCATCTGTAAATACCCAACTGTAAGTGCAATACTTTCAATAGGATACATCACAGACTCTACATTAAATAGAGGCACACAAGCATGCTGCGTTCACCAGTGTCTCCTTTTCCTCAGCATCTTCAGATTGGCACCATCCCCCTGCATGACTGTCCCACTTCTGGTGAGGAGAAGTCGGCATGACTGACAGTGCACCAGCTGTCAACTGTTGTGCACACTATCTGAAAAAGCGGCATCTGTGCTCCTGGCATTTGTCCAGGGCCTCTGGTCAAACGTTGGAGTCTTCATCTGTGATGCTGGCACTGGGGGAGCGAGCGGCCAAGTCTTTAAACATGTCATCTTCCTTCAACATGTGCTGGAATGCAAGGACAGCGAGTTACACACCTGCCTCCAACACGCAAGGAGCTGTTTGTGGCCTTAGGTGCTCTTAGCATAGCGTTTTCAACCCTATGTGCACTCACCGTGAGATTGTTGATGCCTTCGGAGAATGCACCTATCTGCCTCACCGTCCCTTCCGAGTCTTCCATCTGCCAAGAACAGCGCATAAAGTGACAAAGTCATTTGCACAAACTCCCAAGTGCAGCTAGCTGAGTGACAGTCTAGGCAGGAGGATCATAAGCGGCACTGAAGGCAGAAGGGGCGGCAGACAGAGCCACCCACTGCCTCAGCTTCGCTGCAAGGTCTTAGGTCAGCACCTGGAAGTGGGTAGCGGTCTGTAGCTGTTCAGAATGCTTCACTGTTTTTATTTTCAGGCATGTGAAGGCAGCACGCTTCGCCGGTGACAGTGAGCGAAGCTTCTGAACAGTGTCTGAGTGGCTGTCAGCTCCTTACCTGCTCTAACCGATCCAAATCGTCCTCTTCATACAGGCCCATGTCCAGGCCAGGTCTCAAGCCCTTCTGGGAGCCGCGCCCCGACACCTGGCCCAGCTCCATCGGACAGACATACTCCTCTCCGTCTTCACGTTTCTTCTTCCTCAGATTCCCAAAGTTGCTAAAGGTCAGTTTCTTCGGCTTTAAAAAATCAAACAAAAAGACACCCAGAGACTTGATAAAAATGCCTCTGACTAAGGACTAATAACACATGTGAGTTAATTATTCACTCCATCACACACAAGGAGCAACCTCGATGATCAAACTATTGTTAAGAAAGCCAGAAGCACCCTAGACACAAGCAAGGCAACCGGATAGCGCAAGTGGTCCTGGTCTAACTCTGAAAGGCTAATCTCACTGTTATGCCACAGGCTGGACATGCCAGGATCCCTTGGATTAGACAGAACTTAACAGGATTCCTTTCGGGGATGAGCCTAAGTTTTTGAGGCTATTCAATCTAAGGTCAGCAAAAGCCTCGGTCCTAACTGGGCCTGGTAGCACAGGTCTGCCTACAGGTGCAGATACTTGGAAGCTGGGGCAGGCGAATCACAGACCAGGGCATAGAGATCAATCGGAAAGCACTTGGCTAATATGGTTAAGACCCTGGGCTCCATCCCAGGTTGAGCAGAGAAGAAGGGAGCCAGGGCGGGAAGGGACAGCAGGTGACAGAGCTGTGGCTACGCTGCTTGCCTATTCTGCTGAGTGGTAGGACTGCCTCGTGGTAAAGCATTCGCACTCCTGGAGAGAAACAGCATCGCAGTCACCACACAGTCCCAAAGGAGAAGGGAACTCAAAGGCAGACAAGACACAGACAGAAAAAGGTGTTTCTGGGAAAACTCTTAAGGTGTTTCCACATTAAGGATGCGGAAACAACATATCCAGACAAGTTAAGTAGGAGTCACTCTGAAGAAGAAAAGGTGATCTCAAACCCTGGCAACCTTGAGTCTGCAATCCTCCTGCCTCAGCCTCTTGCTGGTTTTGACTCTCTCTCTTAGAGTTAGAGATTAATCTTTATTTAGAACTCTCATCTGCCAAGATAGCACTTCCCAGCACTGGGGGACAGCGAGCAGCGCCCTTCACGGGCTTTACAGTCTTCTGTTTAGGTGATGCCTCTGTAGGCCCCTGGCAGCGGCCACTGCGGTCTTCTTTGATGTCTGCTTAGTCTTTCTTGCTTCCTTGGCAGGCCTGACAACCTGCTCTCACTGAGCTTTCCTAACCTCCGACTTCTGACTCCCCTTGGCCACCACATCAGCAGGCAATGCAGAAGCGATGCCCGCTGGGATCTAACTGCACAGCGGGTTCTTCTGAATTTCTCCCAACTTCCCTTTTGTTCTGTGTTTGCTTCTGTAGCAGGCAGTGCAGCTCATCTGCCAAGGATTCTTTTTGGAATGGAATGCTGACGCACGAGACGTTCCCATGCTTCATGGCACAGTGCTCCCCGTGTGCTGAGTAGATCCTGTGCCTGGTGAAACCACACAG
The DNA here is from genome assembly GCF_903995435.1 of Acomys russatus. Classification (NCBI taxonomy): domain Eukaryota; kingdom Metazoa; phylum Chordata; class Mammalia; order Rodentia; family Muridae; genus Acomys; species Acomys russatus. Next base: position 69,316,191 of record NC_067149.1, on the reverse strand, counting down.
CTCGCCTTTTTTCATGGTGGTAACCGCCCACTGGCCAGAAGGAACTGACTCCTTCTTTAGAGGACTTTTCTGACTTACACCCTTCCTATTGGTTTGTTTACTCATCGGCAGCACTGGAGATCACACCCGAGCCTCGTGCCTGCCAGGCTATGTTCACACTCAGTTACTCCCACCCCAAGTCCTCCGTGTACCCACTTGCCAACAGGAAAAGAAAAGCCATCACGATAACAAACTGGACCCAAGTCGCAGTCCTCGGCACAGGCGACACACAGATGACAGCATCATCATCACGTTCCTCAATAAACACAGTGACCGCAGAAGAAACTTTCCAACATGCAGTCCCTTCTCTGCTCTTGAAATTTATAAATACGTGCACATACAGACATTCTAAACTCATTAGTAAAGCTGGGTGAATCTTAGAAAATGGTGTGGTTCTGCGTTCCGGGAAAGGCCAGGGGGGGGTGGGGCACTGAGTCGGAAGCACACATTTCTCTCCCCGCAGAAAGTGTCTGGGTTCGCTTTCCTCAGGAACATCTGGCTCCAGATGGAGGAGGGTGGCGCACAGAACAAAACCTGTGTCACAAGATTTAGGGTCTTGCTGGAGTTTGGGAGATTTCATGGCAGCAAAGTGCTAGGGCTCTTTTAAAAAGCCAGTTTAGCAGCAGACGGCCACGGCGCCTGATCAGGTTATAGCTGGAACAAGGGTTCAGGAGCCTGGCCAGATGGCAGAAGGCCCTGCAGTCAAGCCTGGGACCCACGGTGAATTCTTCAGAGAGAAGGGCTTTCTTCCCCAGCGCTACAGCTCAGATACACAGCCAGAAGGGTCTTCGGTGAAGTGGATGGTGCACTCCCATGCGTGTGTTTATTTCACGTGAACCCAGGACTTGTAAGCCCTGGGCAGCGTGGAGGGCTCTGATAGGACCATGGTAATGCTCTGTTTGCATGGCCAAAGGTAACAGGTTGTGTCACCTGCTCCTGAGACAGGCACAGAAACAAGGAAAGGGAAAGAGCTTTGTCCATTCTCAGCATGAGAGCTTTTGTCGTGTTTTGTTTGGTTTGGTTTCGGGTTTTGTTTTGGTTTTTTCAAGACAGGGTTTCTCTGTGTAGCCTTCGCTGTCCTAGACTTCATATGTGGACCAGGCTGGACTCAAACCCACAGCCATCTTTCTGCCTCTGCCTCCCTGAGTGCTGGGATTAAAGGCGTGCATCACCACACCTGGCTGAGATTTTAAATCTCAAATGTGAGATTCCTGGGGTTTGAACGTTCTCCGTCTCGGCAGTTCTGTGTCAGCTCCCTTCCCCGGAGGCACGGACCATCAGCACACAAATGGAATACCGGAGCCTTTGCTGACATCTTGCAATAATTAAACGTCAAAACCAGAACCAACCTTCACTTTGGCAGTAGCTGTCAGCAGCACGTAATCCGGGGACTCCATGGCGTCTCGCTTCTGGTGCTGGGCCTCAGCACCGATCAGAAGGTTGAAATGGGTGGCCAGATGTCTGCGCAGCAAGGTCTTGTTTGGTGGAATGTTCAGCAACTGAGCCATCGTCTCCACATTAAAGCGAGGCTCAAGAACCTGTGAGAAGGATCCGGATTGGTGACGATCAGGCTGAAGTACTGCACAGTCTGCAAAGCCTTTCATTTGGGTAATCCCCAATAGCACCGCCACCAGCCCAGGGCATGGACTCTCTCGCTCTCTCTTTTTTTAAAGACATTTTTTTTTTTAACGTGTAAAAGTGTTTGCCTGCATGCATGCATGTGTACCACATGTGTGCGGTGCCCATGGAGGCCAGAAGCGGTCTCAGATTACCTGTTACTGGGCCCCACGTGTGTGCTGGGAACTGAACTCAGGGCCTCTGTAGCAGCCCGTACTCTGGGCCTCTCTCCAGCCTGGACTTTGGATTTTAATTTACACATCACTGTGCCTGAGTTAGCGGTAGTGCTGGTGTGGAACCCAGGCTTTAAGGGACACGGCAGCAGCACGTCTTCCTGTTTAGAATGCTGCCTCTGAACACGAGCACTCATGGAACACTGGTGTGCAGAAATAGTCTGTATCTCGGCAGGGTCTAAACCATGGTCACATCAGAGCTGGCTGGATGCTGCTCAAGAGTGAAGGGCGACAGAAAGAAACGGCTAAAACCTAATTCAGAAAAACACTAAAAAATGCTCTGCAAGTACAACCTAGCATGAATACCCAGGAGGGCTGGGGTCACCTCAGTATTACTAAAAGCGAGCTGCTGCGTGATGAGTGTCTTTCCCTACTGTGTGTAGAGCCAGTGTCTAGAGTTTGGAATATCAGCACGCAGAGACGACTCATCTAGGGTGTAAGACCCAAGTTTCAACACAGACTCACTTATGCTTCCTATGTGCACAGCCTCGTGGTAACCGGATGCAGGAGCTATGCTACCGTAGCTGGGTGTAGAATTTTCCACTTTTGATGCAGATTTCACATCAAGACTGCTCACCCATTAAACTAAAGGAAACCAAGCAAGCAGACAATTTCAAACTGAAAGAGAACTTTACCATGAGCCCTCCATGGACACCGCTGCCTCTGAGATTGGGAGCATATTCTGCCAAGTCCACAGAGCGAAGCCACTCCATCACACGATGGTTGGTCCACTGCTGAACCTCAGAGGGGGTGATGAAGTTCTGTGGAAACACACACGATATGCTTCAGGTGGTGATGACAGGACCCGAGACACCAACCCTGAACGCACAGTCTAAAGCAGTCTAACAGGGCTGGCCACGGAAGAGCACTATCTCGTGTCCCATGAAGTATTCAAAGAAAACACAAAACAAGTGTTTGCTAATTTGACTGCCTTTTTATGCAGTAGCAAGAAAAGGTAAAGGAAATATTTGCAGTGATGTTCGTGGATTGAGTTGGCAGTAAAAAGTATAGTTCATGAACAAGAGGAAGCAGAAAAACAGCCTTGGGCTTTGGGGCACAGCGGGGCCGTTGTGGAAATAAAAGTGAGGGGTGCAGGAAAGCAAAGCCAAGTAAGACTGGATCTGCCGCATGGAGCTTTCTGCAGGCTCCAGAACAAAAAGGCCCTGAGTTTTCCACACATGGACTGTCGAGTCCTATGTACAAACTTCTTGTTTGACATGCTACCTCGTCAGATGGCCGCCTCCGCAGGCAGTTTGGCTCAAAGCCGTTGATCCTCAGGACTTGGATGGCCCTTTTGATGCTGAGGTGGTGCAGCACACTCACAACCTTCAGGGTCAGCAGGTCATCCTGCAGAGGAGGAAATGAGGAGCTCATGCTGCTGCTCCCGGCAGGGGCAGGCGGCTCCCTAGGGAGTCCCAGAACTCTGCTGTGATTTCAGTTTTCATTCAGTAACAGAGCTCCTGTCCTGTCCTCAGCAAACTCCCCCTCTAGAGCCTCAAGCTCACATTGTTCCCCCACGTCAGCCACATCTTTCGAAGTCTTGCAGGTGTTCTGCTCGCAGAGCGCCATCACCCCAGGGCTCTGAGAAGCACTGGCTGCTCACTACAAGACAGTCTGCCTTTTATTAAGGGCCAGGAAGAGGCTGGGTCTGCTTGCAGCCAGGCTAGCCCCAACTCAAGTTACTGCTGCCTCTGCCTCAAAAGCTGCTGGCTGCGGGGCCTTGAGGGAATTCCTGTTTCCTCCTTAGTCCCCAGAACTTGATCTGAAAGCAAAGGAGACTTGGAGGTGGGCAGCCAAACTGCCCTTCCTTTCTGTCAGCACACAGCCGAGCCAGAATGGTCACTTAGGATCAAGTTCCCTGCTCAGGGTCCTCTGCTTCACCTAGCAGCCTGGGTGACCAATGTTGAAAAAAATATGCCCCTCAGTGCAAGGGTTTGGGTAACAGTAAAAAAGAGTAAAGAAACGAAGACTTCTAAGTTTTAATGCGTCCCCAATCAGCATCTTCAAGGGAACACTTTGGGCAGTCTGAGGCCCTGGGAGCCGCTTCAAACATGCCTAACACACCTAAACAAACCATCTCAGTGGCAGGTGATTCCAGGGCAGTACTGAGATGAACCTGTAAACACACCCAGAGGATAAACAGAGGGCTGCCCATGCAGGCACACAGCACACCTGTCACTGGCAACACATTTCTTGTGGGGAAAAAAAAAAGTCAAAGAAATTACCTTACTATAGAAATGTTTTTAAGAGTAAAAATGAATCTTAGTGGTTTATTCTTGAGGCTACTCAGCAAAAAAAAAAAATTATTTCCTAAATTTTGTATGATTAATTTATTAAAATTAGTGTCTTATGATAAATTAGAAAAAGAAATTAACATATTTTAATCTAAAACTGAGATACTCATTCCAAACATTTCAGTATAGGCTATTTTCATTTAATTAAAGTCTATCTAAATGCATAATGTTTTCAATATAATAAAATGTTAATTATTTCTGAAAATATATTTGAAATCATTTCACAAGGATTGCTTTCATTTGGGCATTCTGGTACAAACCTTTAATCCCAGCACTTGAAAGGCAGAGGCAAGCAAATCTCTATGAGTTCAGAGCCAACCTGGTCTATATCGAGAGTTCCAGGCCAGCCAAAACCACAACCAAAACTATTCAAAAAACAAAAAACAAAAACAAAACAAAACCAAAGCAAGTAAGTAACACATGGTTTATCTTAAAATAGCGTTAGACCTAACAAAGGTTTCTAGATAGCATGGAGCTCTGTGTGCGTTTTCTAGCTGTTCCCAATATTCACAGCCTATGAAACAAAGCACACATCAAAATTAAGAAACTAGCACAGATAAGAAAATAAAGTACAGGCTTTATTCAACGTCTGCTAATTTTATGGCTTATTATCTTCATTAGTGCATGTGTATGGTATAGGGAGACACACACACACACACACACACACACACACACACAGAGCCAAGTCCAAGGACAGCTCTGTACTGTCAGTCCTCACTTCCATCTTTGCATGGGTCACAGGAATAGAACTCAGGCTGTCAGGTTTGCAGAACAAGTGCTTTTACCTGCTCAGCCATCTCACTGGCTCCCAAAGTGGCTTTTTACTTCCTGTTTTTTGCCACCTAAGATCCTTTCTCTGTTCCTGGAACCAACCCAGGGAGCCACATCCTAACAGGGGCTTTTGTCTTGGATGCACAGGTCACACTTTCCAGGGTCACTTGATGTCTCTCAGGCGTGAGGGTCTTGCATGTGCTTCCTGTGGTTTAAGTCTGAAGTTGCTCACACTCCCATGGGACGTCTGACCACCACATCCCAGGGACATGGGCAGAGGCAGGTCAAAGGTTACTATATTTGTCCTGGGTGGAACAGCGCTATGAAGAGAAGAACCTAGAAGCAGCCTAGGTTCAAATTCTTTAGGACTTCTCACCACTTAGTAACCATGGGAACGTGGTTACATTACCCAGCCTCTCAACTTCTTGTTTCCTCATCTTAAGAGTGACGATGATAATGGTACTTACTTAAAGAGTTACTGAGAATCAAGCATCCAGGTCAGTGCTTAGAACAGACAGTGGCTGTAAGACACACCCTACTCAGTAGGGTTGTTCACACAAGCCTGCATGATGTTCCCACCAAGCTTGTAAGTACTTTGGCTCAATGGTAAAGGAACACAAATCCCATGAACTGAGCTCCAAATTCCTTTCACCGTGAAAAAAAGTTTATGGAATTAGCAGGTTAAACTTTGTACTTACTTAGCAAAGCAAACACCTAGTGGCTGCCTTTTCAAATGCTCTTTAAATACAAGTACCTTATATAAAACATTAGTCATACTATGGTCTTTATTCCCTGGCTGGAAGCCTAGAAATATCAACAGACGAGGAAGCAGGGCGAGTCTAGCCTTCCTCCTCCTTGAGCCCAGGAACTGCTGACCTCCTGGGACTGATCTGAAGAGTGGAGCATTTCAGGGAACAGTTGGGAGGAAGAAAGCAAGGTCGGTGGCCAGTCCATGTGGATCAGCACACCCGAGTGTGTAATGCAGGGATGACCGTAGGTGGCCAGTCCACGTGGATCAGCACACTTGAGTGTGTAATGCAGGGATGACCAGGCCTCAGCCCTTTCCATCTCAGTTATAGGATATAACTGGACACACCATAAACACCAACACTCACAGTGCACACTTCAGAATTTACCTTGCCGACTGTATCAATCCTCTATAGCTTAGGCTAATACAGTTCTGCCTGGCTGAAACTGGGTTTCAAATAACCCCAAAGCTGTTCCAACTGCCAAACTCTACACAATCCTCCCAGGCAGCACCTTACCCGAGAGCTGCTTACCACAGTCATGTAGTGCAGCATGCGACCGTCCACCCGCCCTTCGTCAAACTGGGTCTTGTACTGAGGGAGGCCGATGTCATCCAGCCACCCTACGGGAGAAACGCCAGTGTCAGGGCCCCGGGCACAACCCCCACTTCTGTGAGTAGAGGGAGTAGGTGACGACGCTGACTCCTTTCCAAGCACAGAAGCCCTTACTCGTGACCCAGTTGAAGTCCAGCTTCCCATAGTTGGTTTCCTCTTCCGATCCCAGGGCTTGCAGGGCCAGCTGGAGCTTCTTGCGATGCAATGGCTGCTTGATGCCAAGCTCCTGAAACGACAAACAGAGCCTTAGGATCCCGCCCGTCAGGGATGGACCCACCAGCAGACAGCGCGGCATCCTCCACCATGAAGCTCCCCACTCATGACCAGCTCTGTGTACGTCAGAACACTACCTCAGGCTAATAAACCGTCTACACTGAGCTCTAGTGTGGCCCTCAAGCCAGCACAACACTGCGCCTACCACAGTGGGATGAGTGGGATGCTAGACACTGCCTAGGAATTTATTTTATTTGTAAGAAAGAAACTGTTTTATGTATAACGGGCATTTTGCTCCTGTTCTGTGTACAATGTTCAGTAATTACAATGTAAAATATGGAGTATTCTTTTATGAAATAAATTGAACTACATGTATCACACTGTCAATGTACGTTTACAAAATGATTGAGACATATAGGCTCTATCTATTTCATAAGGCTACTCATTATATGACCGCTGTACGATTACATAGGCTAACCCTCGAGAATAGCAGTGCGGGTTCCACTAACACTACTTAGTTTAGAATAGCAAAGGATCCCGCATGCACACCCTGGTGTGGGGAGGTGTTGCTGGGGACCGAAGCCTGGGCCTCGCACATGCCGAATGCTCTACGCTGAGCCCCACCCCAGCTTCTTCTTATTAAGTACGCAGAGGCCGAGCGGAAGCAGTTACCTTTTCTAGATCTTGCTGGGAAGCCTGCAAAAGCGTCTGGCCAGATATAATCCAGTGCTTGCCAGAACTCAGGTAGGAGCCCAGGCCTTGCTCTGCTAACCAGCTGCACACCTGTTCCTTGGTCCACTTGGCAAATGGCATATCCAGGTCACTGTGGGAAGAGGAGCGGCAATCCTAAGCCAGCCCTACAGCTTATGGTCGACAGCCAGCAACTGTGCTTACAATCAATACGGAAACTCCCTGGTGACACACATTTCACCAAGAAAAACACACTCTAAGATGAGCTATGAAAGTCACTTTTTCAGAATCAAACAACATTGTCCGAAGAGCAGACTCCCAAGCCGGAAACACTCTGCTTGACTGAAAGAAATTCAGGTATAAAGAGAATTCACTTCAGCAGGATGGCAGATATTCCCCAAGAAGACGGTGTGCTCCTACTAAGTACAGGAAGGGACACTCCAAGCAAAGGTTCTATTTTCTTTCACTTATACAGTTTTATAGCTTGAAAAAAAAATTGAGGGTGACAGGCATGTATTTTTAAAACTAACTTATATTGCGTGTGCACATGACAGAAACATTTTTTTAAGTGTTAAGCACCAAGGAGCTCTTTATTGTACTTAGGAGGACATACGGCAGGTGAGACCAGCTGCTATCTGAAGGCCGTGTCCAGCCAGGCCTGTGTGGGAGAGCTTGTGTTTGCCGCCGAGTCTTCTTCTGAAAGGCTCTGCACAACACCTTGCCCTGCATGTTTGCCAGCCCCACCCTTTTATGCTCAGGAGGTCAGCCTCGGTGGCTTCAAACTGGCTCTACACTGTTAGCAAAGCACTGGGCAAGTTCCTGGAGCCCCAGTGAGTGAACATTCTACAGCCTTCCCCCACCTAGCATAGCAAGGCATTATGCATTTGGTGGAACAAAGTACGGCCTTGATAAGCTCGGGAATTCTGATGGAACGTGTCTTCAGGGACTTTCAAAGACTCCACCAAGCGCTAATATTTATCGATCAGTCGTGATTAGACAGTTGACCGGTATGAACTCAATCCTCGCAGCCACCTTTAGGAACATGTGCCATGTCTTATTATGATGAGGGGAGGGAAGCAGAGCACGCGAGCCACAGCTCGAGGTCACCACAGCGAGGCCGAGAGAAGTCCAAGAAGCCTGAGTCTAGATCATTTCTTACCGTACCTACCCCCACTTGCAGTGCTGGGCCTGAGACCCAGGACCCCAACACAAGGTCTCCACTACTAAGCCACAAGCCCAACCCTTAGAACCATCTCCTAACCACTAGGCGGCCCCACCTTTACACAGCTCCGCCTTCAGACACTGCTCACATACTGATACCTATATAAAAACCCCAGCCCAGGAAGCCAGAAGCAGTGAAGTACACCTGTTCCTGACACCCCACATGCTCACACAGCCCTCACCCACACAATTGCCACCAACCACTGAAAAGCAGTGCCACTCTTTCCAGGCAGAGCAAAGTCATAGTGACATCACAGGCGTTCTTACCTGTTGGACTGTCCTAAGTCGCGAGACCAACCGAGCCTGGGGCCTGCAGTGGCTCTTGTTCCTCCTCTTTTGAATTCAGGCTCAGACATGTCATCTGGGTTGAACGTAGTTGACTGACTTCTCCTAAGTCTGAGGACAACACATATGGCCGTACATTAGACCCAGTATTAACCAAGGCCTGACTAGTTCATGAATCCCCTATCACTCTTCCTTCCAGAAAACCTTGGTGTCCACCCCCATCCCAACGTCCCACTATCCCCTGCACTGAGCGACACGAGCGACAGGCGCTGCCCCTGCCCGCCCTTCCACTTACTTCCCAAAGAGTCTCATGATGCCTCGGGACTTCTTTCTGGAGTCTGGGGATGGTGGAGACATCGGGAATGCACTGGTCCCCTGGGAACCTTTTGGCTGAGATGTCCCAGCCAAACCTAGGTGCTCGGCTGTTTCCTTCTCTGTCTCAGCTGTCCCGAGAATAGAATAAAGGCCATATAAGTACAACTAAGTACCAACTTAAGAAGTCCTTTTTGGGAGGTCTGCAAACCAGTGTTTTACAGAGTACAGAAATGTACATAAGTGCACATCCCTTAAGCTTACTCTCCCACATCGTTAATTAACTTAAAATCACCCTTTGAGGTAAAAAATGTACGGTAGAGCTTGGTGTGGTGGCGCACACTTGCAAACCCACGACCCTGAGGCTGACACAGGAGTGAATCTGAAAGAAGCTTGGCCTACAAAGTGAGACTCTCTCTTTAAGATAAAAAGTGTCTCAGGAGTGTTCTTTATTTGATGGCCATGAGTCTGTGATGAGACTGTCCCTCGTCTAGTGCCTGGTGCAGCCAGGCTCTTGCACCCACTTACATCACTGCCCCACTCTCCTGTCACAACTTGCTCCTAGAGCTGTGTTCTGCTGTTTCTTCTTTGCTCAGCACCCACTTTCTATTCTTTCTACATTCTAACCAACTCTGCTCCCCCCTCTTCAGGCTCTCAGGAGGCTCAGCTGGTCTAAGCTCAGCCGCGAAGGATGCCTTATCTTTACAGGCAGGTGGTATCAGAACCTGAGCCTCACCTCACTCGCCAGTCCCATACCCAAGTCCCAGTTTAATGTGCTAAGAACAAACCCACCAAATTCCCCTAAATACCTTCTCTCAAATTTTATTTGGCACGGAATTCAAACTCTATGTCATTTTCTTCTTAACTCTCCTGTTCCATTTAGTTCACACAGTTGCAAAGGAATAGCAGTTCTTTTTCAAGAAATAGGTCGCCAGGTATGGTGGGGCACGCCCATAATCCCAGCATCAGGAAGCCAATGCAAAAAGGTTTCAAGCTCGAGGACCCTGTCACAGCGCGTCTCTAGCTGTAAACCTAGTCTTTCTTAATTTGGCACTGAAAGAGAAGCATTCAAACTCGCCACTGCAGACTTCCACATATGCATGACAGCAACTGCCCACTCCTGGGACAGCAGCCACAAGCAAAGACAGGGCTATTGCTTTCCAAAGTGTGAGACTTTATGTTTTATCAAGAAAAAACAACACTTGGACGGGTGTGATGGCACATGCTTTAATCCCAGCACTCGGGAGGCAGAGGCAAGTGGATCGCTGTGAGTCTGAGGCCAGCCTGGTCTATAAAGCGAATCCAGGAACCCTGTCTCGAAAAACCAAAAAAACCAAAAACAAAAAAACCAACCAACCAACCAAAAACTCAAATAAGAAAAACAACACTTGTTCAAAAGAACAGGAAAGGTGTCTGAGAGGATCTGCAGGAGTTGCATTTTCTATGCAGAAGAGCTGGGACTACAGGTCACAACAAGCAGCACTGGCCAACAAGCGCCAACCACTGCCTGAGGAAGACAGCAGTCGGAAGCGGGTATCCACCTACAGGAGTTTAACTTATGCAGCCAGCCCTCACTGCAGCCGCTCCAGGCTCCACAGAGATGACACTGCTTCGCTAGGACACCCGGGGCATCTATCCACTCTCACCCCACAGCCACAAGGGTTATGGGTACCCTGAAAATGTTCCCAGCCCAACTGAAAGCAACATACTTTTTTTTTTTTTTTTTGAAGGCTTTCTTCACACTACTCCCCATGGGGGGACAGAATGAACTTCTCTTAAAAGCAGTGTGATGGAGGAGCCTCAGATCCCAAGTGAAGTCACCTGTCAGGACTAAGTATCACCAACTTCAAAGTAGTAAAATGTCCAGAATGTTCCCCTAAGTAAGTCAGCTCCTGCCTTGCAACAGACACGATTGGGGGAGGCTGAGATACGAACACATGGAGGAGGGAGATGGCTCAGTCGTGGCTGAGGGAGCTGGGATGCACAAAGCCAGCACATTCCAGCCGTGCACCCTGCACGCTGCAGAACATCTCCACAGAGCTGCTTACAAGGTGTCAATAGCACTGGTTAAAACAGCATGTAGGCTCAGAAGCAAAGGCTCTGTGGAGTCTGTTTTAGCCAAAGACGAAGGACTATTCTAGAAAAGACTACATTTTCTGATTGCGGCCAGCTATCTTGGTAGAGCTCAGATGCCAAGAGTGGAGAGTGAGAGTTAGATGGTTTGGGATCAGCACTGGTCAAAGCTGGCATGCAGGGTACGGTACCTAAGGTGGGTGCACTGGCACTTCGTTTACGGTCTTCAGGTATCCCAACAATGCACACAACACACGCAGGCCAATGGAGAAAACACAGGGGTGACAAAATGAGACAGATGAGACTCCTCCATGCAAGGCAAATGCCACAGGAGGAACGCACGCACCACACTGAGACTATACACACTGCATGCTGTCCTCCCACCGCCTCAGAGGGGAGACCGAGCAGCCGCAGGGTTAGGTCACTTTCGTGCTGCTGTTTCTAACACTGGGCAGAAGTAGGGTAAGAGCTGACTTATCTTTAGACTGCAAACTAAATCCAGTGAAGCATTTTTGCTAACTTTTCTCCCAAAGCATTCACCTGTATTTCTGACAATGAGGAAGACGGATTGCGTGGACCAAGCCTCTCCCTCTCCCCGAGGTCAGGGCCCAAGCATTGCCACATACCGAGATTGGGCGCACTTGCTGTCCTCTTGTTGCTTTTGATTTTAAAAAAGCCCCGGCCAAAGGAGGACCTGGCTTTTCGAGTGCCAAAGGGGTTGTCATCTATAGAGGCGTCGTGTCCTGGGACCTTGGGAGGCAGGGTCCCAAATGTGCGACTGTCGGTTGGAGCTTTATCCTGAGGGGTGATAAGGAGGTACTGAGTGTTAGGGTGCACTGTGCTTAGGACAGGCTGGACTCCAGTCCCTCGGCCGACGGCTGAAGTGACACATTGATCCCAGCACCATGTGGTACCTTAAAAAGCCTAAGAAGTAAACAACACTGCAATGAGCATGCCCTATTCTCATTTACAGTCAATACACTTGTCACTTTAAATATTTAAGACAGTTCAAAAACAATTAAAATGTATTTATCAGTTTTTCAAGACACGGAGTGAAGACACTGCATGCCAGGATGGCAGACTTATTTTTCTAGCAATTCTGATGCAGAGCTATGAGTGAGTTCACACTTTTAAATCACTAAGGCACGTCTACAAAGCAGGCAGTGGATAAGCACAGAGCAGTGAGGCGACACTCCTGGGCTACTCTACACATTCTCCTCCAAGAAGAAGGTACAACTGGCAACAATGTGCTTAGGACTTTTGTTTTTTGTTTGTTCAGGGTTTTGTTTTGTTTTCTTTTTTGAGACAGGGTTTCTCTGTGTAGCCCTGGCTGTCCTAGAACTCACTCTATAGACCAGGCTGGCCTCGAACTCACAGAGATCCGCCTGCCCCTGCCTCTGCTGGGATTACAGGAATGTGCCACCACGCCCACCGGGCTCTTGTTTTGAGCTTTCTGGCTCTGAGGCGGTAGGCTTATGAAGAACGTTCCATTGTTTTAGTATCCTGAGCGATGCTTCTGGATGCATTTCTTCTCTAGCACCCCCTGCGTTCTGCGTTTCTCTCACAGAGCTGGTGAACGGGCCAAAGGGATGACTGGCTCGACACCATCCACTGCTCACAGTAACCGGAAGTCTACACACACCATCTAGTCACGACTTACATCTTAACACTGACAAATCACTTTATTGAACGATAAGCTGAAAGGACCTGGTGACAGTTGTCTCATGCTGTACTGACCTTCTACCCACTGCAGAGCTTATACAGCTCATGATCAGAACCCAGGGGAGACCTGGGACACATGCTGAGGTCTGTTAGGATGCCATGCCTGCCCCTATAGACAAGAGCTGTATGGGACAAACAGCAGGTAACCTGAGGGCTTTTGGCAGGGCCTCAGGAAGGTACTACCACAGTGAAGATGATCAAATCACATGACATTAACATCCCAGAAGAACCGTGGGAATTATTCCCCTCTTCCACCATGTATACCCTGGGGATTAAACCTAGGCCATCAGGCTTGATGGCAAATGCTCCCTCATTATCACATTTTCTTTTCTTTTCTTTAACAATGTATTTATTTATTATGTATACAAAGTTCTGCCTGCATGTACACCTGCCTGCCAAAAGAGGGCACCAGATCTCATTATAGATGGTTGTGAGCCACCATGTGGTTGCTGGGAATTGAACTCAGGACCTCCGGAAGAGCAGACAGTGCTCTTGACCTCTGAGAGCCACCTCTCCAGCCCTCATTATTACATTTTCAAGCAATTCTCCCACCCCTGTTTCTTAGCAGCTATGTTGCAGTCTGTGGTTCTTACTCCCCTGTTTTTCTTTTTTTCTTTTTTTAATATTTATTTAGTAGTTATACAGTATTCTCTGTGCATGTACGCCTGCACACCAGAAGAGGGCACAAGATCACATTACAGATGGTTGCGAGCCACCATGTGGTTGCTGGGAATTGAACTCAGGACCTCTGGAAGAACAGACAGTGCTCTTAATCTCTGAGCCATCTCTCCAGCCCACTCCCCCTGCTTTTCTTTACAGCTTTACCGCTTCTGGATGTCACTAAATACACGTTTATGTTTGACAGGGCTTGGTATCTCACAGTCCTGTTCTGTTCTCTGAGTGGTTTTTGAAATGCATCTAGGACACGTGCCTGTCTACTTGTTTTCCAAGCTTCACACTAGCCCTTTATGATAGAGGATCAGCAAGGTAGGGATATTTCTGACGTGTGGGTGACACAGTCTCCATGCCACTGTTGCATGGACATTGCTTCAGGCGGTATGTGCATGCAGGGGCTTAACTGCTGTCAGGTAACGCTGTAATCATATGTACAGATGTGGTCTTCAGATCACAGGCTGCCAGCCTCTGGGCTCTGAGAGCTGTGGGGAGTCTTTTCGAGTAGTGGTCCATGTTATTTCCAGTTCCCTGTTTGCATCTCCGATGACTTGGAGAAGAAAAGGCATTTGGAAAATCCAGAGAACCAAACAGTGCCAAGACTAGGCTAGAGTTTCAAGAGTAGTCCACAGCAGAGACCAGGATGGCCTTGGCTGAGACTTCCAGCTTCCCCCAAAGCTTCTGGTGGCCTCTGCTCTGTGCCCTGGGTTGCATCCAGGCTCTGAGCAGCAGGTCTGCAGTAACAGGATGTAGCCCACTTAGCTCCTCGAGGCCAGCAGAGCCTCCAATATGCTAAGTAGACGGTCCTCCAGGAAAAGCCTCCGCGTTCCTACTAATGCCGGCAGGGGATGTCCAAGTTGGCTTGGACAGAGACGAAGAGGAGAAAGCAGGCAGTGGATCACCCACACACAGGCAACATCACGGGGAGGAGAGGTGGCCAGTGTGCTGCAGAGCACGGCCACAGGCTTGCTTGACTTTTTGTGGTGTTTTAAAAGGGTGTGTAAATGCGCGCGTGTGCGTGCGCACGCGCACGTGTATGTATGTTTAGATCACAAAAGGATGTTGGGTCTCTGGGAGCTGGAGTTTCAGGAGTTTGTGACCTGGGTGCTGGGTTTAGATCTTAAAATTAACTTCTGTTTAGAGAGGGTCTCACTCTGTAGACCAGGCTGGCCTCAGACTCACAGAGATCTGCTTGTCTCTGCCTCCCAAGTGCTGGGATTAAAAGTGTGACCATGCCCAGCTGAAAATTAACTTTACAGAAAGATGTATGTATGCATATACGTATGATGTGTTTTATGTATGTTGGTGTGTTGTCTTCATGTATATCTGCACAGAAGAAGAGGGCACTGGGTCCCATGGGATTGAAGCCATAGGTTATAAACTGCCATGTGGGAGCTGGGGATTGAATTCAGGATCTCTGGAGAAGCACTGAGTCATCCGAGAGCCCTCAGAATTCACTTCTTAAAATAAACAGTTGGGTGGTATTTAGCACTTCTCTGAATTGTAACCACCCCTCCAGTTCCAAAACACCACACCCTCCTAGAGCCGCAGCCCCTGAGTGCCCTTGCCCCACCCTCCTCTATTCACTGCGGCCTCCTCTGCAGGCAAAGCCACGCTGCACACCTCCTGGCTGGCTTTCTGCACCTAACCTAATGCCACAGAGGCTCTGACAGCCTAGGTCCCCTGCAGTGGGGACACTTACTCAACTTAAGAAGCTACCTCTGAATGCTTCTGCGTGGGCCCCCTTCCCCGCTCACAGGCAGTGACAGCCCAGGCAGACTGCCATCAAACCTCTTACACACTCGGCTGCCACACACACTCTTACAACAAGCAGCCGTCGACATCACCCTGCGCCACAGAGCCTCAGTCGCGCTCATTTCCCACAGTGCCCACGAGCCTCAGCCTTCTGCTTATGTATTTTCAGTCTTTTATACACACTCTTGGATCTGCACCACGGTAGCCAGTGACTTCCCATCAGAGAAACCATAATGTCTTGCTAAAAATGAGTGTTTGCTGTGTGAAAAAATGGGGCCGATGAAAATCTAAGTCTTCAGTATTTTCTTCTAAGGATAACAAGGGGGAAGGGGAAAAAGTGTGTGTGGGCCACAAAACCAAAACCATCCCACAGAACTCACCATGCCATCTGATGTCTCTTTCTTCAGATGTCCCAGGCTGCTGGATTTTTGCAGACTTGAAGTTCTAGAAACAGAATAATGATAATCAGGGTTAATAGAAAGCTCACTCTGGTGCCTGCATCTAAGCAGACCGTCTTAGAAGCAAACTAAAAACTGTCTGGAGGTTGAGCCTTGGTAATAAAAGAAGATCTAGATCCAGGCAGACACTTATGTGCTTAAGTAAATTGCAGCGTTTAGTTCTGTAAGAGCAGGGTGGCTAACTGTCGTGCCAATAACACAAACTGTCCCACACATGTCACAGTAGCTGGAAAAACACTTACAACTGCCCTGGCCGTACAGTGTTCTCCATGGACAGTGGCACTTACACATCTGCGCCAGGAACTTCATAGACGCTCATGCCCTGTTTAAATCTAATCTGCCTACTGAAAGAATGAAAATTTACTTTTCTTTCAAAGAGGAATAAATTTTCTGAATCTGGCAAAGCAAGTCACTTAATAGTTCTGATCAAAGCATAAGAAGGCAGGTTTTGTGGGGCACGCCTGTAATTTCAGTACTCAAGAGACAAGTCAGAATTGCCTGAATATCTGAGATCAGCCTGGGCTAGCAAGATGAAGCCTGTCTCCAAAAATGAGAAAAAAAGGAGGGAAGGACAGAAATAATGAGGGGAGAAGGGAAGGAAAGAGGAAAGAAAGGAGATGGGAGGCAGGGAAGGACAGAGGGAAGTTAGGAGTGAGGGAAAGAGGGAGGGAGGGAGAGGGGGAGGGAGGGAGAAAGGGAGGGAGAGAGGGAGGGAGGGACGGAGGAAAGAGGGAAGAAGGTTGGGATGGAGGGAAGGAGGGAGGGAAGGAGGGAAGGAAGAAAGGAAAGTGCACTAGAGGAATCCTTTATTACCACAGTAATTTATTTGCTAGCCTAGGAAGGCAGGAGGAGCCTGTAAATCAGAGAAATTCTCTTTCACATGATTAGTGTTCATGTGGTATTACTCAAAACTAGATGTGCAAATATAGGCCCAGTTTCAAAAAAAATGGGGGACTGGGGGTGTGCTGGGGGGCTGAGTGTGTCCCGGGGGCTGAGTGTGTGCCGAGGGCTGGGCGTGTGCGGGGGGGGGGGGGGGGGCTGGGAGTGTACTTCAGTGCCAGAGTGTGCTTGGCATGTAAGGGCCTGAGGCCTGACCCCAGCAACGCAGGATAAAAAAGGAAGGCAAAGCAGAGAAACAGGCTGAAGAAGGAATGTGTTTACTCCAAAACAAAACAAAACAAAACAAACTGTCTAGAACAACTATGCAAAGTTTAAAAGGCATCTCTGTAGCATTTATGTAAGTCATCAGTCGTACTGACTGCCCAAACCACGAAGAGTGACAGAGAAACAGAAACATCTCATCCGAGCTCTGTTCTGAAAATAGGTTTTCCTGGTTGTTTTGGGGCTTTCCTAATCTAATCCAGACTCTGACTTGGACAAGCATTTGCATTCGTCCAGTTTATTAAACTGTAAGTGCAGAGAGCAGCCCTGCCAGCTCTCACATTCGCTGGGATTCTTTTCTGTTGGAATTTAAAAAAAAAAAAAAAAAAAGTACTAATTGGCACAAAAATGAAACAAAAGTGCTGAACTTCAAATGAAATGTGATGAGGGAGACTAACAATCTACAAACACTAGGCGCGAGATGTGGGGGAACAGACCCTCACTTTTTGAAGCCTTGAGCACACCTCACATTCAACAATATATGACTTACGAAACACCATCACACAGCGAGACTTCAGCGGCAGCATCCAGGACTGCTTTTCCATCACTGAAATATATTTTTAAAAAAGCACTCGTTAATGTCATGAATTGAAAACCACACAGACATTGCTGGGCTTACAATGGTGAAGTCCCAGAGAGCCCACAGGAAGCTCAAATCAGTGTTGAGTCAAAAGTGTATTTTGAAGCCGGTCTTGGTGGTGCACGCCTTTAATCCCAGCACCTGGGAGGCAGAGGCAGGTGGATCGCTGTGAGTTCAAGGCCAGCCTGGTCTACAAAGTGAGTCCAGGACAGCCATGGCTAACACAGAGAAACCCTGTCTCAAACAACAACAACAACAACAACAACAACAAAAGTCTCTTTGGCTTAATCTACCAAAAACACAGCTTGGTCTGGTCTACCTTATCCGTATTTATGGCACCCTACTAGCTTATAGCTGGGCAAAATCTCTCCCACAAAGGGCATGTGACTACCTTGTACCTGTCAAAAGCCATAGCAAAACTGAAACATGGCCACACTTACAGCCAAAAAAAAAAAAAAAATCACAGGTCAGGCTACCATAGGTAGTAGGGCTGTCTGTATATAAGTCAACAGAAATGTTTAAAAAAAAATAGTGCAAAGAAAGCTATTTCTACTTCCAAACATTTTCTTAAGCCTAATTCCGGTTTAGGTAATTAATTTGAGAATTTTCTGGCAAAACATGTTTGCCTATGGAGAAATGACCGTGCCCCTGTTGTGTTGACTCCCCGCACCAAGTGTGCCTGCCCTGCTTTTCACCTTTGTTAACAGTCAACCCAAGCTCCTTAGAGGCCGCTAACGTCAATCCTCACGTCCCCAGGGCCCTCCTGTCACCTCCTGATCATGCCTTTCATGTCATCACAATGCTGCTGAAAGCCATGTCTGTAAATCAGTGTGACGCGCCTTTAGTTTTGGTTGCTCTATTTCTCTGCACATTTATATTAGCAATGTTAGTCCATAAATTACATACTTCTCTTCAAATGAGGTCTCAGGCTTATCGGTAGGCAACTTGGATATTTCAGAAGTTTCCAGACTCACAGACGGTGGCACTAGTGAAGGGGCTTGAAAGATGCTAGTGTGAAACTGAAAAAAATAAAAGTAAGTAAAAAGAAAATCAGTCAACAAGCAAAACACAGGCCACAGAGTAACAAAACATACCAGAATCGGTCCACCTAACATACACCTGTGCTTAGAACTCTGTCCTTGTGTTTATAACAGTTCAGAACAGAAACACCTGGAAAAGAAGTGTTAGTGAGAGGAAACACTGTGGAGAAAGGGGATTAAATTTGGTTCTAAGATAGCAAGTATCCTGAATAAGAAAGTTCCTTACACCACAAGAAGTGCTGCATTCCGATGATGTAAACAGCCATGGCGTGCCAGCACCAAGGCACAGGCTCCTCAGCATGAGCACAGGTAAAGCAAGCACTGCACGCATCCTTACGTCTACCATGAGCCTAACACACAGCTGACAGCATGTGAGAGGCCGCACTCACATTCGCCATTACAAGATGGCGCTGACATCCTGTGTCCCAAACTGGTAAACAAGTAATCTGCGCATGTGCGAAGGAACTTTCCACTTGTTGTGCTCTGCCTCTCCCGTGGCGTCATATCGCCTGATGAGTAACAGCCAATCAGGGACTGACACATCCTAAGCGGAGAACAGTTTCCTATATAAGGGATGGGTTTCTGCTGTTTGGGGTCTCCATTTTACTTGTCGTAAGCTTATGCTCTCCCTCTTAAGACGCATTAAAGCTTTACTGCAGAAGGATCCTGTGTGTGCAGCGTCGTTCTTGCTGGCAAGACGGTAACGCAAGTCACATCTGGTGCCGAAACCCGGGAAATTGACCACACCATCATCAGCACCTTCGGAGACCCCTTGACTTCAAGGAGGATTCAGAACTGCAGGGATAGGTAAGTTCGGAGAGGTATGCATATTTCTGAATTTCTTGGGCCGATTCTAGGAGTGATATTTTTTATTTTTTTACTTGTAAAAAATTGCCTAGAGGATGACAATTGCAAGAGGGCAGTAGAGGAAGGACAGGTCGCCCTAGAGGAAGTTCAGGATAGCATGTCAGAAACCGAACGTAGTGAGAGGTTGGGTGTGCGCAAGAAAAGGGATACCCGTAAAAGGAAAGAAGCTAAAAACCCTCCTGTAAAAGGAGTGCAGTCCCCTGATTCCCCAGAAGGGACATCACAAGGACTTTACCCATTAAGGGAACTTGAGGCATTAAATATTGATAGCTCTGCAAGCTCTAGCCCCAGTGCCTCTGACAATGAGGCTCTTGATTCAGAGGAAGAAGCAGAGTTAGAGGAGGAGGCAGCCAAATATGAGGAGGAGAGATACTACCCAGACGAACGAGGAAATAATAAAAAACCCTCCCATAACTCCTCTCATAGGGTAACACCCACCGCTCCTCCACTCTACAAACTGTGGTCTGGATTTTCCTTTTGGCTGGAAAAGATTCGTAAAAAATTACACAATTTTTTTCCTGTTTTTGAAACAGAGAACGGGGGACGAGTACATGCCCCCATCGAATATAACCTAATTAAAGAATTGGCTGAGTCTGTCCGCAAATACGGGGTTAATGCAAATTTTACCCTGGTAATGTTGGATAGAATTGGCACTGGCACCTTAACTCCTTCTGATTGGCAGATGGTAGCAAAAGCCGCACTTCCAGACATGGGTCAATACATGGAATGGAGGGCTCTCTGGTATGAGGCCACTCAAACACAAGCCCAGGCCAATGCTCTTGCCCTTACTCCTGAACAGAGAAACTGGACCTTTGACTTGTTGACAGGTCAAGGTCAATTTACTGTGAATCAGACAAATTACCACTGGGGAGCCTATGCTCAAATTTCACAGACAGCTATTAAAGCCTGGAAAGCGCTTTCTAAAAAAGGGGAGGCTAATAGGCGCCTTACAAAAATTATTCAGGGCCCTGAGGAATCGTTTTCCGATTTTTGTGGCCAGAATGACAGAAGCAGCAGGACGTATCTTTGGAGATGTTGAGCAGGTGGAACCTTTTATTGAACAGTTGATATTTGAACAAGCCACTCAAGAGTGCAGAGCCGCCATAGCTCCTAGAAAAAATAAGGGCTTACAAGATTGGCTCAGAGTGTGTAGAGACCTCGGAGGACCGCTTACTAATGCGGGCCTAGCAGCTGCTATCCTCCAGTCTCAAAAACGCCCTGCTGGTAAAACCAACCAGAGGACTTGCTATAACTGTGGCAAGCCTGGACATTTTAAAAAGGACTGCAAAAACTCAAACAGAAGGGGAGAAACACCGACTCTCTGCAACCGTTGTGGCAAAGGATATCATAAGACTAGCCAATGCCGCTCGGTGAGAGATGTGCAGGGGAGACTCCTCCCACCTATTAACAATCAAACTGTCGATAACAGCCAGGCTACCGACGCGCCAAAAAACGGGCCGTCGGGCCCTCGGTCCCAGGGCCCTCAAAGATATGGGAACCGGTTTGTCAAAGCCCAGGAGGACAACAGAGACACGGCTCAGGACACTCTACAAGAGTGGACCTGCGTGCCGCCTCCGACTTCTTACTAATGCCACAAATGAATATCCAACCAGTTCCTACAGAGACCATTACACCTTTGCCTCAAGGAACTGTCGGCCTCATACTGGGTCGAGGCATACTTACCTTACAAGGCTTAATAGTGTATCCTGGAATCGTAGATAATCAACACTCTACAGAGATTCAAATTTTATGTTCTAGTCCAAAAGGAGTTTTCTCAATTTCAAAAGGGGACAGAATTGCTCAATTGTTACTCCTCCCTGATATAGGAGGAGGATCCTCTAGACCAAATGTTGCCAAAATGGGCTCTTCAGGCAACGATTCGGCTTACTTGATGATCCCTCTAAATGAGAGACCCAGGCTCCATTTAAAAATTAATGGCAAAGCATTTGAGGGCATTCTAGATACGGGAGCAGATGAAAGCATAATTTCTTCTCATTGGTGGCCCAAAGCATGGCCCATAACCCAATCATCTCATGCCTTACAAGGTCTGGGCTACCAATCCTGTCCTTCGATTAGCTCTGTGGTCCTAACATGGGAAACTTCCGAAGGTCAACGGGGAAAATTCATACCGTACGTACTTCCTCTCCCAGTTAATTTATGGGGAAGGGATGTTATGCAACATATGGGCTTGACCCTATCAAATGAGTATGCCCCTCCTGAAAGATATTCACCACAAGCAAAGGGTATCATGCTAAAAATGGGGTATAAAACGGGAAAAGGATTAGGTAAGCAAGAACAAGGGAGAACCGAACCCATCTCACCTGCAGGAAACCAAAGCAAACAGGGTTTGGGTTTTTCCTAGGGGCCATTGAGGCAGCACGACCTATACCTTGGAAAACAGAGGACCCTGTATGGGTTCCTCAATGGCCCCTGTCCTCTGAAAAATTAGAAGCAGTGACTCAACTAGTAAAAGAACAATTAAATTTGGGTCACATTGAACCATCCACATCTCCATGGAATACTCCAATTTTTGTGATTAAGAAAAAATCAGGTAAATGGAGATTGTTACATGATTTGAGAGCCATTAATGAACAAATGAATATGTTTGGCCCCGTACAAAGAGGTCTTCCTATGTTATCTGCCTTGCCCAAGGGCTGGAACTTAATTATTGTGGATATTAAAGATTGCTTTTTTTCCATACCTTTATTTCCCAAAGATAGGCCTAGATTTGCTTTTACCATTCCCTCGATTAATCACGCAGAGCCTGATAAGCGCTATCAATGGAAGGTTCTGCCACAAGGAATGACTAATAGTCCTACCATGTGTCAGCTTTATGTGCAAGAGGCACTGCTGCCGCTACGGAGGCAATATCCTTTATTAATTTTGCTTCATTATATGGATGACATCCTTTTATGCCATAAGGACATGACAATGCTTCAAAAGGCCTATTCTTCTTTACTAAAAACTTTAGAACAATGGGGACTACATGTGGCCACAGATAAAGTACAAATTGCAGATACTGGACAATTCCTGGGATCTATAGTGTCCCCTACAAAAATTGTGCCTCAGAAGGTAGAAATAAGAAGAGATCATCTCCGTACTTTAAACTATTTTCAAAAGTTGTTAGGAGATGTTAATTGGCTCCGACCTTTCTTAAAAATTCCTACTGCTGAATTAAAGCCTTTGTTTGACATCTTGGAGGGAGACTCTCATATCTCCTCTCCCAGGAATCTTACTCCTGCAGGCAGCCAAGCCCTACAAAAGGTGGAAATAGCTTTACAAAATGCACAATTGCAATGCGTGGACAATACGTGGCCTTTTGATTTATGTGTCTTTAAGACATATCAGCTGCCAACTGCGGTGTTATGGCAAGAGGGACCATTATTATGGATCCATCCAAATGCTTCTGCTAAAATTATAAATTGGTATCCCAATGCTATTGCACAACTAGCCCTTAGGGGACTAAAGGCCGCAATCACCCATTTTGGACAGGAGCCCAGACTTCTGATTGTACCATACACTGCTGCACAGCTTCAAACCATGGCGGCTACTTCCAATGATTGGGCTGTTTGGATTACCTCCTTTTCAGGACGAATTGACAATCATTACCCAAAACATCCTATCTTACAATTTGCATTAAATCAAGCTGTGGTGTTTCCACAAATGACCGTTAAGTCCCCACTTAAAGATGGAATAATAGTATATACAGATGGTTCAAAAACTGGAATTGGTGCCTATGTGGTTAATGATAAGATAATGACTAAAGATTACCAAGAAACCTCACCTCAAATAGTAGAATGTTTGGTAGTTTTAGAGGTTTTAAGGATCTTTCCCGAGCCTTTAAATATTGTATCAGATTCCTATTATGTGGTTAATGCTGTTATTTATTGGAGGCCGCGGGAATCATTAAGTCCTCTAGTAAAGTCGCCTCTATTTTTCAGCAAATACAATTGGCCTTACAAAATAGAAAAACACCCATATATATTACCCATGTCAGGGCACATTCGGGCCTACCAGGTCCAATGTCCCGGGGCAATGACTTGGCTGATAAGGCCACTCGGCTTATAGCCACTGCACTGTCCTCCCAGGCGGATGCAGCAAAAATTTTTCATCAGCACTTTCATGTGACGGCTGAAACTCTCCGCCGCCGCTTTGCTATAACTAGAAAAGAAGCTAGAGACATTGTGACTCAATGTAAAAATTGTTGTGAATTTTTGCCTACACCCCATGTAGGGATAAACCCACGGGGCGTAAGACCTTTACAAATCTGGCAAATGGATGTCACGCATGTCTCTTCCTTTGGTAAACTTCAGTATCTACATGTTTCCATTGATACATGCTCAGGCATTATATTTGCCACACCACTTACGGGTGAAAAGGCCTCACATGTGATACAGCATTGCCTTGAAGCATGGAGTGCTTGGGGAATGCCTAAAATTCTCAAAACTGATAATGGACCTGCATACACCTCACAAAAATTTCAACAGTTCTGTCATCAGATGAATGTGACTCATCTGACTGGCCTTCCCTACAACCCTCAAGGACAAGGGATTGTAGAACGTGCACACCGCACACTCAAATCTTATTTAATAAAGCAAAAAAGGGGAATAGAGAGCGTTCTTCCCTCGGTACCAAGAGTGGCCATTTCCATGGCACTCTTTACCCTAAATTTTTTAAATCTAGATGATAAAGGCCATACTGCGGCAGAAAGACACTATTTAGAGCCCAGCAGGCCAAAAGAAATGGTCAAATGGAAGGATGTTCTGAGTAACAAATGGAAAGGACCGGATCCTATTCTTATAAGATCCAGGGGAGCTGTGTGCGTTTTTCCACAGGATGAAGACAATCCGTTTTGGGTACCAGAAAGACTTACCAGAAAAATCCAGACGGTTCCAAAAGATGCTGATACTCAGCCTGGTGATGACCCAAGTGATAATAACAAAGGGGGAACAATGCTGGGGGATCATGTCAACATTCCCACTCCCGATGCCGAATTAGACAACAGAATTCGAGCAAACATTAAGAGAATTAAGAACTGCCATCATTCAAGTTAATTCCACACGCCTAGATCTGTCGCTTACAGAGGGACTTTCATCATGGATATCTTCGGCTTTCTCCTTCTTTAAGGAATGGGTTGGGGTTGGATTATTTGGAGCTGCGATCTGCTGTGGGTTAGTGTTGACCCTATGGTTGGTCTGTAAACTCAGGGCTCAAACAAAAAGAGACAAGGTGGTTATTGCCCAAGCACTTGCAGCAGTAGAAAGTGGGACCTCCCCTGATATATGGCTATCCATGCTTAAGCAGTAAGTCGCTGGCTGCTCAGCTCCTGCACCCTCAGAGTCTCAGCTCATTGCACGAGGTGGAGTGAGTAAGTTTCAGCAGCCCTGGAGAGTTGCATAATGAGGCATTACAGTAAAATGGCTCTGCGACAATATGAGCTATTTACCTCTGTCTCCACTCTCTTTAATGGGTGTCTTATTGCTTCCTAAATAAAGGAATAGGGGGAGATGGCGGCTTGGCGGGCAGCCTTTAAGTCCTAAAAAAGGGCAACGAGTTTTCTCTCTCTCTCTTTCTTCTCTCTGCGTGGCCTTTGCACTCGACTGGGCCTAGTTGCCATTGCACGTCGAAAGGCACCCTATATCTACGTGCACCCAGTGGCCGTTGCACCCCGCGGGAAAAATTGCCCATTGCATGCGGGATGGCACTGAGTGGTACCTCTAAAATGGTCCTCGATCAGTTGGTCCAGAGTCATGCTCCAGCCTTGATCGGACCATTTCCTTTTCCTAAGCTCATTGGCCATACAACAAACTGTAGCGAGCTGCGAACCCGATGTGGCGCCAGTTTTCACCTATTCTTTTAGTTAGGCCTTTAATTAAAAGAGAAGGGGGAGATGTGAGAGGCCGCACTCACATTCGCCATTACAAGATGGCGCTGACATCCTGTGTCCCAAACTGGTAAACAAGTAATCTGCGCATGTGCGAAGGAACTTTCCACTTGTTGTGCTCTGCCTCTCCTGTGGCGTCATATCGCCTGATGAGTAACAGCCAATCAGGGACTGACACATCCTAAGCGGAGAACAGTTTCCTATATAAGGGATGGGTTTCTGCTGTTTGGGGTCTCCATTTTACTTGTCGTAAGCTTATGCTCTCCCTCTTAAGACGCATTAAAGCTTTACTGCAGAAGGATCCTGTGTGTGCAGCGTCGTTCTTGCTGGCGAGACGGTAACGCGAGTCACAACAGCATGCTGGTTAATGACTGTTCAATGTGTGAACAAGTCGGCAACACTCATGCACCGTAACTGACGAGCAATGCACTAATGTCGGTTAGAATGCACTCTGGTTACCACTAACAGCAACACTGTGGAAACAGTGAAATGTGGGCACCATTTTCTCAAAGACCTCTGGGTCCCAGGGCTGGAGCCCTAAGCTTTCTAATACTGAGGATTTCTGGTAATGTGTGACAACTGGGGCCCAGAGTGTGATCGGCATGGGGGGCTTGTTGGTCTGATGTATTTTGATGCTAATTAATAAAAGGCCATTACACCTGGGCAGGGCAAATGAGCTAGGCATAGCTAAGGTTCCCCGGCTTGGGGAGACAGAGAGGATCCTGGGAAGAAGGAGAGGAAGAGAGACCTGAGGAGAAAAAGGCTGCACCATCATGGGTGAGGTGGAGGAGAAGCACATGGCCGGCATGGATGGAGGATTTGGCCCAGATGAAGAATCCCAATATGGGATTATGGATGGGAGGCAGCAGGGCAGAAATTATTAGAAGCAGACTGCATGGGACTGGGGCAGGTACTATGGGAAGTAGTTTAGAGGATTAATGTCTGCCCTGCCTCAGGTTAACTATGGCTATTTTAAACTATAACAGCCATCTGTGTCTTGATTGATTGCTAGCAGGTTAGAAAATGCTGCTGTAACAATAATTATAGGCCTGATAATAAACATTATTAGGCTGTACTGGTAAATTGACAACAACAGGAACTCACAGAGAAAACACTTTACAATTATTCAGTGAAGTCCAAGCCTGCCGATCACTGGGCCCTTCATTTAATTATGTGCAGTGTGGGCTAGCAACGTCAGTGTCTCACACCTAGCTATGTTCCCAGCCACACTTACTTTCTTTCCTCTCTATATACTTTTTGTTAATAATTTTTAAATTAAAATTTAATACTAATATTCCTCCTTCCCCTTTCTACCCCCAGCCCCCCAGTATCTTCCTTTGCTTGATGCCCTAACTCATGACCTCTTTTTCTAACTCTCTGTTTGGTCACAGTCATCTATGTAGCCCAGGCTGGCCATGAGCTCAGCCGATGATGAGATTACAGGTGTGCACCCAGCACTCCTGCACTGCCTAGCTGCTTACCCCTCGGTGAGCCTGGTAAAGACACGTAGTGAATACACACAGGCCAGGTAAAGACACGTAGTGAACACACACACGCCTGTGCCAACTACTCAGCAACAATTCGCCTTAGCCACACTCCACCACACACAACTCAGGTCTGCCTCTGAGCTCCCAGGAAGCAATGAACCCCACTCTGTGAGTTTTGCCTGTTACTGAGCAGTGGCACCATGGAAGCTCAGAGCATGTCAAGTCCTATCACTGTAAAATAGGGTTCTTTTCTATGCCCCTCCCCCGGGTTGGTGTAAATCTTTACAGTCAATGCTAGGTTAATCTCCTTAGCCCTCACCCATGTTTCCTGAAGGACAACTACCTCCCTAGATTCCTAATCATGGGGAAAATACACTAACACACAGGCATGCGTTCTTGATTTCTTTCTCAAACTTTAAGGTTTCAGTTTCAACTTTAATTTCTTTTCTCCTGGTTTTCTTCAAACTAAAACTGAACTCCGTCACTTCTCATCATACCATTTTTATTCAGTCTGGAGCAATCGCTTATGAAAACCAAACACCATTAAACTGGAATTCTCAACGGCTGGGGGAAGAATAGTTAAGAGCACGGGTTGCTCTTCCAGCAGTGTGGGTCAAGATGCCTGTTAACTCCAGTTCTAGGGGATCTGGCGCCCTCTTCTGACCTCTTTGGAAAATGCGTGCAGGCAGTGTGTGTGTGTGCGTGCGTGCGTGCATGTGTGCGTGTGTGCGTATGCATTTTTGTAATAAAAACAAACTTTTAAACTGAGGCATGTAGCAAAGACTCTGCGTTCGCTTCTGTAAACTCTACTGTCTAAACGTAGCATACTTGTTGGCTGTCGAAGGACATTTTTTTTTGGAAGGCTGAGCCAGCCGATCACCAAAGATCTATGCTGGCCTGGACAACAAAGTGAGCCTCTGTCTCAAAAGGAAACAGGGTTTTTTTGTTGTTGGAGGTGGGTTTTTTCCCTTTCAATATAAATGTATTTAGCAAGAAGGGAACTTCCCCCATCCCTATTTCATAATTAATATCTTGATTGATGAACATTATTCTCCAGCATTTAAGTGTGTAATGTTAGTTGTTTTCTCTTTGGATTAATTTTCATTCAATTCAGCTTTATTGCTCAGGACTGGCTGTGTGGGTCAGTGTAGAGTACTCATGCCCAGTACTGCAAAGGACTAGGAAGAGAGTCATCACCAAACATGACTGGTCTGCTATGGGATTATCAACAACAGACACAGAGGGGGAGAGCAGGAGAGGAGAGCAGCGAACACAGGATGACTGCGGAGTTGCAGACGATGGCCCCAGCTCCTAGTCTCTCCAGACAGCAACTACTCTAACAGACAAGGACCAATCTGCACTTGGGGAATCCAGGGCTCCTGAGGCAGAGGAGGGCTAGAACAAGCAGCAGCTGTCCCAGCAGCCCTTCGACGAGCCTGGGGGTAAAAGGCTACAAGGAAGGCGTGGGCAGGCTCTCACCTAGTGTGGTAGACTATAAGATTCTTAGGGGTTCTGACTGTTAGAGGTAATGTGAACAGGCACAGCAGGGGACAAAAGGCACTTTACAAAGCAGAGACAACGTTAATTCAGAAATATTTAGAGGGAGCTGGGCGTGTTGGCACGTACCTTTAATGCCAGCACTGACAAGGCAGAGGCTCAGAGGATCTCTGAGGTCAAGGCTAGCCTGGTCTACTGAGTGAGTTCCAGGACAGCTAAGGCTACAGAGAGAAACCCTGTCTCCAAAAAACCCACCACCACCACCACCACCACCAAATACTTAGAGGGAAGAGGAAGCCGACTTGGACAGAAAAAGAGCCTCCAATACAGAAGTGACAACACCTGTCTAGTGGGTTGGACTGTTATGGACCAGGGACAGCCAATGCCTCATTTCCCCCTCTTCACAGCAGTTACCCTGTTCCTGACCCACCACGCATGCTGGGTGTGCGGGGACAGATAACTTGTTTTGTTAGGCTCCCAACTCTGCACGCTGTTTGGGATGATACCCTAGGAACGACCTGAGGGGCCTCCCCTGCACATCAACCTGGAAGGACATCTGGGGAGCTGTGGAGAAGGGAAGGCTGCATTCATTCTATACGTGAGAAGGTATAAACTGGTTTACCCAGGAGGGTAACCGGTGACTGTTTCCAAAATGGCTGCAGCCCATCTCATTCCACATGCTCTGACAGGCAGCGTCAGTCTGCTAGAGTCTGGCTGCCCTGTGATTGTAGCAGAGATGCTGATGGTGCTGAGTGACAGGTGATGCAGACCCGCCTGGTCTTCTCAGGGTGCTCTCACCACAGAGCTGTGAGGGAGCTGAGCAGTCACAGGGAGTCCCAGCCAGGGGATAGTGGAGGTCCCAGCCAACAGGCTGCCTCCACAACCAGACACTGCATTCAGAAGCCTCCTGCTGCCCCTGAGCTGAGCACACAGAGGGGATGGCTCCTGCTGCCTCTGCCCACCCTGCAGACTCCTCAGGAAGCTGACAGTCCAGCCCCAGCTTGGTGCTGATGGACAGTAGGTGATAAAAACAGATGTTCTTGAGCCTCGATGAACAAGAATTAACAAAGACTTCTGCCCTCCGATTGCTTTTTCCAAGTCTAAAAACTGTGAGTCATCAGAAACGACAAAACTAGACTTGCATATACAATCTTACTTACCCTCTCCTGACTTATTTGTACTTAGTTTTTAGAAAACAGACTCTGTAATCTCGTATTTTAGGGTAGCTGCCTCAAAGATGCTCATGTTTGTTTTGAGACTGGGGTCCTTTTAGGCTACTCTCAAACTTCCAGCCAAGAAATTTGCCTCGGATCTTCCAGTTTGTGACTTGTTGAAAGAACTAAAAGAAGACAAAGGGCCCCCAGGCAGCAGCCCCCATGGAGGCTTTTCCTCTCTGGTCCCCTACTCCCCTCACAGTTGGCTTGCTGGGCTTTGTCACAGCTCTATGTCTCATCAATAAAGCTCCTATTTGGTACCACAACAATAAAAAAAAAAAGAAAGAAATTTGCCTCTTCAACAACTGAAATTTACAGGTACATGCCAATGTGCCTGCTTTGTTTTTAAGTGTGTTCTATAAGCAATGTTGATTTTGTCCAAAGCATTTATTAAAAAGAGGCGAGTAATGGTGCTGGGAAAAGAACCCACGTCACATGGCACTGGAAAGTACACAACAGTGAACACACAGCCCCTCCAATAGAAACAGCATGCCAACATCCCGTCTGTACCTCTTCTGGCGCACCCGTGCTGAGGGGGTCCCTGCTGGGAGACCCCACCCCTGGCGTGGAAGAAGTACTTCTGTCCAGGTCACTAAAGCCCTGCACATCCAACAAGGTGGAGATGGAGCTGGAGTGGAACAGAGCCTCACAGTCGCTGTCCTGGCCTGGAAGAGACGAAGCAGACGCTGCTACAGTCCATGTTCGGAAAAGGAGTGGGAATTATGCCGTAGTGCCAGTGCAAAGCGCGCGCGCACACACACACACACACACACACACACACACACACACACGAGTCATTTGTTTTCCTGCTGTCATATGTAAATGAGCAACATAGAGCCTAAGATAGAGCATCTTAAACTGTAAGCAACTAAGTCCCAGGACCCAGGCCACACCAAGCATCCACCAGTGGTACTGATGGGAGGAGTCAGGTTTCAAACAGTATCGACACAAAAGATGTTTTGTTTTGAAAGTAAATTTACTTTAAGAACCCACTGTACTTTTGTTTTTAACTTTCAGGCTTCAAAAATATTAGCTTAGCCCTGTTTGGTGAATCATAACTTTAATCTTAGCACTCAGAGGGTGAGAGCAGACGAGTCGGGAGTTCAAGATCATCCTCAGCTACACAGCAAGTTCAAGGCCAGCCTGGGCTACTTGAGACCCTATCTTAAAAGTCAGTCTGTCTACCAACCATCCACCATCTACCTACCCACCTACTGACCTATCTACTCTATTTACCTACCCACCTATCTACCGCTGTTCCTATCTACCCCAGCACAACCATCTAATTCACCATTTAAGCCTTTTATTTCTTGTCACTGCTGTGCTTTGGAAAATACACAAAGAGAAAATTAGGATAAAAAAAAAGAAAAATGATAGCTGATCCTTCAAAGGATCTTATGCCAGTCCAAAGCAGAAAAACCGTAACAGAAAAAAGAAACTAAATATCCATCAAAGCACTGAGTTTGAAGTTTTAGCAGCAGTCAAGGGGTAAAGGATCCCTGCAGAACACAGATCTACTCTCTAAGTAGTGCCAGCCGGCAAACCATGTACTCATCTAAAGACCTTAACTTCTCTTGTTTTTGTTTTGTTTTCTTCTCCTTAAAAAACAAACAAACAAACAAACAAAAAACCTGTCTTGCTATAACATAGCCCAGGCTGGCATCAAATTCAAGGTCATCTTGACTGAGCCTCTCATGCCCAATTAAACCAGAGTATTTTAAGATTTCTTTTTTCTTTTTCTTTTTTTTCTGTTGTTTTGTTTTGTATGTTGTTGTTTTCAAGACATGGTTTCTCTGTGCAGCCCTGGCTGGCCTGGACTCACAGAGATTCAGCTGCCTCTGCCTCCTAGGATTACAGGCGTGCACCACCACACCCCGCTTGATTGGCTTAATTTTCATTGTGTGTGTATGTATGCCACATGTGTCCACAGAGACCAGCAGAGGGTGCTGTTTGGAACTGTACTGGGGCTGCTGGGAGCCAGACTCCAGTCCTCTGGAGGAGCAGCCAGTGCTCCTAACCGCTGAGCAGTGACTCCAACCCCTGGGCCCAACTTTTAAACTGAGGTTTTACTAGCATTTTATTCTAACTTTACTAGACGTTAAATGCTTCTAAGAGCTTTGTGAACAGTAGCTAAGCAAACGCAGGTCACGGTGAGAAGTCTCTTCCTGGTAAGTCTTCCCTGTGGCATGATTTCTATGACTTGTGAAACCTGCCCTACCACATCTGATCTCCAACTACTACACGGGGACTGCAGAGGCTCCACAGGTCGTTTGGTGACTGCCATGTAACCTTGAGGACTCGAGTTTAGATCTCCAGCTGCGACATAAAAGGTAGGCGTGGGCTGGTGAGGTGGCCCAGAGGTTAGGAGCACACACTGACTGGGAAGACCTCAATTTGGTGTCTGCCCCTAAACTATACAGCTTACAACTGCCCGTTAGCTCCGGCTCCAGGTATCTGATGCCTGCCTACATATAAGCACACACGTGCACATAAATAGAAAACAAATCTTTGGAAGGTAGCGTGGTGGTCTATCTATAGCCTTAGCACTAGAGACGTAAAGAGGCAGTCTGGAATCTGGCCAGTCAGCGCACTTCCGCATTGGTGAGAACCCTCTCTTGGGAGGGCCAGTGACACGCTTATGGGTTACCCTTGGTGTAGCTCATGGAGTGTGGCAGACTTTATCAGTCCTTATAAACAAAACAGATAATACCCACTGTTATTTATTCATTTGTTTGTTTTGAAGCTCCTGGGCCCAAAGCAGAGGCTTTTCTTTTGAATCGTGAATTCACCAGAATTAAAACTTCTGAGAGTGCAGCTCGGTGGCAGAGCGCTTGCCTAGATTCACATGAGGCAGATCCCAAGCACTAGTAAATTAATTTTAAAAATAAAATTTTAAGTTCTTGAGTATTTCACAATTATCTCACTGCTGGCTAGTTTTTATGTCCACTTGAGAGTGGCTGGAATCATTTAGGAAGAGAAGCTATCAACTGATGAGAGGCCCCGACCAGATTAGGCTGTGGGCAAGCTTGTGGGGCATTTTCTTGGTTAGCAATTAATGTGGGAGGGCCCACTGTGGGTGGTGCCAACCCTGCGTTGGTGGTTCTGAGGTGTGTAAGGAGGCTGAGCCAGCCAATGGGGAACAAGGCAGTGAGCAGCATCCTCCAGGTTCCTGCTGCGACTTTCCTTAGTAGTGGACTGTGAAAAGGAATTGTAAGCTGAAATAAAGGCTTTCCTCCCCATGCCGCTCCATCACAGCAGAAGAAACCCTAACTAAAATACTTCTCAAAAGATGTGTTTTCAGTGCTTATCATTTTAGGGTGACCACATGTGCACAGGAGCAGGCACCCTAACATTGTTTCACACAGCCTCAGTCTTCCTGTGTGTGAGTCATCTGCAGGTGAGGCAGAAGAACTTCATGCATCTGAGGAAGAACTCTCAGCCCTGGACCACCCTGATGAACGGTACCGTCACCTGCCTGGTGGCGAGAGCCCAGGTGTCTACCTCTGTGACTTCTTTCCCTTCGCTTCATGCCCACCATTTAATTTAGCATATCATAACTGTAATCTGCCCAGTCG
Source organism: Acomys russatus (assembly GCF_903995435.1). NCBI lineage: Eukaryota > Metazoa > Chordata > Mammalia > Rodentia > Muridae > Acomys > Acomys russatus. Next base: position 69,283,170 of record NC_067149.1, on the reverse strand, counting down.
GTTCAGATCCACCAGAACTCGCAGTCACAGTATCTTTAAGAGTCCTCTGATTTGCTTCCTGGGCTCTAGATACTGGTGTCCCTCATAGCCCCCTTCTGGCAAAGGGCACCCTGCCGACTTGTTACTCAGCCCTTTACCCAGGCCTGGGGTATAGCTCAGTGCTAGAACATGCCTCGCTTGTCCAAGGCCCTAGGTTCAAGCCCTAAAACAGCATTCCCTTTTCAATTAAAAAAAAAAAAGGTTTATTTATTTATGTATACAGTGCTCTGCCTGCATGTACACCTGCTCACCAGAAGAGGGCACCAGATCACATTATAGATAGTTGTGAGCCACCATGTGGTTGCTGGGAATTGAACTCCGGAAGAGCAGCCAGTGCTCTTAACGTCTGAGCCGTCTCCAGCCCCTAGGAGAGCAGTTCTCAACCTGGGGGTTAAACATCCCTTTCACAGTGGTCACATATCAAGTATTTACACTACAATTCATAACATTAGCAAAATGACAGTTATGATGTAGCAACAAAAATGAGTTTATGGGTCAGGGTCACCACAACATGAGGAGCTGTATTAGAGGAGGCAGCACTAGGAAGGCTGAGAACCACTGCCCTAGGACTAACAAGGCAAAGCAAACCGTCACTGGAGTCCCTGCACTTGTTAACAAGCAGATGCCCAGCCTGGCCCTACTGAGATCCTCTCCTGTCACCACGACACACCCTCCGCACCGCTCACAACTTTCCAGCCACTCTGGCCTTTCTTCTGAAGCACTGAGGCTCTCTACCCGTGGCTGCAGTTCTTGCTCTAGAACGCTCTTCTTGGAGCTTCTCGCCTACAACGCGCTTATGAGCCTGAGTGCTTCCTGACGGAACAGCTGCCCGGCACTGCTGTCAGCGAGTGAGTGAGCCGCCAGATCTGGGGTAACACACATGAACTACGAGGGAAACTGAGGCTAAGCATGTAAGTCCATGGCTGGCTAACATCAAGTGGCACAGGAGGCTTCCAGAGAGGCATTCTACTTTATTACCTTGGGCCAGAACTGCCGGGTCCTGCATTTTCCTGTACCTGCTCAGGCATTGCCGGAGGTCTTCTATCTTGCGGTCCTGTGAATAAAACAGGGCATCAGCACTGCTGTGCTCTTAAAGCAGTAAAGGTAAGTTAACCTGTGAATGTGTGCAATATTTGAGGACTACTCAAGTGGCAATATCTGCATCTTCTCAGTGTGCACTGAAGACACAGAAACAACAATTCTGATCTTATAGATTCTTTTATTCGCCGTCTCTAAAAACAAAACTGATGTGACAGCATTTAACAAAAAAAAAAAAAAAAAAAAAAAAAAAAAATCAAAGGCCAGTGAGATAGCTCAGTGGGTGAGGCGAGTAGGCGACAAGCCTGCTGACTAGTGTTTGACGCCAGTGGATAAAATTCTAGAGTTCAGCCCCAGCATCCGCACAGAATCCGGGCGTGGCAGCTGTGTGGATACTTCCCCACAGCACTTCTGGAGTGGGGAAGAGGTGGAGGAGGAGCTGGGTTCCCAGGGCCTGCAGGCCAGCCAGTCTAGCTCGAGGGTAAGCTCCGTGCTCACGGTCTTAGACAACAAGATGGAGAGAGATAAGGGAAAACATGTCATATGCAGGAACCTGTGTGCAACACACACACACACACACACCTCTCTTTCTCTCTCTGGATGAGAACGAGAGGAAACAGTAAAGATGTAAAGCAGACGAGCAAGTATTGGAGAAGGTGTAATGAGTCTTTCTGGGACATGTCCCTTTGTTCCAGTCACTAAGGGACACAGGAAGGAGTAGTCCTGACGTTATAGGCTGAACCCAGTGGTTCTTAGGCAGCCAAGATCAGGTGAGGTCAGTGTTGAGGAGGACACTGTCCCAGGGCAGCAGCATCTCTGCTCCTAGCAGGATGAAAGCCAAATATGGGTGAGGAAAGCTGACCACGGCCAAGAGCCCTCAAGACACAGGCACCAGGCTAATGCACTGGAGACAAAGGTGGGGACCAGCAATGACTCCGGGCCTGGCTTGTGTCTGTCCTCTGTCACGTCACCTCTCAGGAAGGGCGAGGCAACTCCAGAAGTCAGGAATATAAAGAAAGTAATTCTGGTGTCACATCAGTGCATACGTCTGTGGAGTTGGAGCCCCACCCTTCAGAATGTACTGTCTCTCCTCTCATCGGAATATAAAGCAGTCCTATGGCCTGAATAGTTTCTAAATTCCAAAGGGGAAAGGGAGCATGAGGACTTCAGTGGAAGCTGGGCTGCTCGCCTCTCTACTCTGTGCACACTCAGGAGGGAGAGACAAGGAAGGTCCCTGAACGTCACTGGAGTTTTGTGACTGTGTCCTGTAAGCCGAGGGAACTCAAAGAACTGCACAGAACAGTCAAAGCAGTGCTGCAGAGCGTAAACAAAGCGGCGACAGCTGAGTTTCACTTGGTACCTTTTCTTCATTTGCTGCCATCAGGGACTCCACTGCCTTTTTCATTTTCTGGACTTCAATGTCTGAAAAGGACACAACATCGTTAGAAGGTGCTTCAGCTCAGCTAACCTGTGCGAGAACCCGCCTGCTCTTGGTAAACACGGCAGTGACTCTTTTCGGGGACAGTAAGAGACAAGCACTTCCTACGTCACCACAGTGTCACAGACGGACACAGCAGGGTCCCCCTTTAGACACTGAAGATGAAATGTGTGGCAGCAGCAGTGACAGCACTGAATTCTCAGAACAGGAAGCCATGGGCAGTGGGTGAGAGCGACAGATGGTATCACAGTGACCGAGGTCAAGGGACGGTGCTCGGTCATCAGCAAGCTGCAAAGGCTACAGGGAGAGCCTGAGCAATGTAGTGTTTGCACGGGTGTAGTTCCACAGAAGGGAGAGTGCCTTGCTTCATCGATAAAGCACTTAAAACAAAAATCAAGACATAACAGCTACTGTGTGCACAATGTGGCTTCCTCAAAATCAGATAACCAAACACACAAGTGCTATTTTAATAAAAACGAACATTTTAACCCCAAAGTGAATGTACAGTTAAAACATGGAAACAGGAAAATTATTCAGCTAAAGTTACCTGCTTCTGAAAAGGAAAAAAAATATAGTAACTAAAAAAAAAATCTCACTGACACGTTTTCAAGTAGAAAATTGCTGAAGCTTGCTGTTCGTTTGTTTGCTTGTTTATTTGAAGCAAGCTCCCTTAACCAAGTAACTCACTGTCTGTGGTCAATTACGGGTTTATCTCTGTGTGGCATTAAATAGGCCGGGCTCCATAAAGCTCCTAATGTAGACCTTAGCTCAACAATGAAGTTCAGAGCAGACAAAGTGAGGTGCACCACGAGCTCTGGTGTGGTACCATTTGGAGCTGGGAACAAGTGACTTCTCTTCTGGATCTCCGTCACCGGCTCCGTCACCGGCTGGAGAGTGTGTGCGCTTTCTGAGCTCACTCCTTTGTGTCCTGCTGCACTGGGGAGTGAACAGGGCGCAGGAAAGACTTCCTCCTTGTTTTCTGGCCTGCCTGTCTAGCCTGTTTTGCACAGCGAGGAGAAATGAGAGGCCTGTTGATGAAGCGGCCGCACTCTGGTTGACAGAACGTTTGAAACATGCAAAGAATGAGGTGGCGAGCGAGAAGCCGATGGAAATACACCAAAACCTTACTTTTCTCTTTGAGCTTCTTTTTAATATTTTCATCTGCACAGAAAAACCCATCAGACTGGAAGTTAGCATCTATTACAACAAACGGTGGTAAAAGTACTAGTATGTATTTGGTTTCCTTTCACCTAAGCACTAGGACTCTAATCTCACAAATAAGCCAGAACACGACGCGCTCCCCCGAGACTCTGACTGGCAGTGCTGCAGCCTCGGGTAAAGCTGCCGTGCAACCAGTGAGCCGCAGCCGAGCTCCGTCCTGCCACACCTGCTGTCTCTGTGTGACAGTTAGGCCTCAAGGCCAGCCAACCATGATGTGGACTGGCTACTGTCACACATGTTAGTTTAATGCCCAGTCCACCTGACTGTATGCCAACTGAGCACGCAAGTCCAACATCACTTAAATAGTGTGTCCCCCATTCAGGGAGCTGAGTCCACTGCTGATGCAGACAGTATCAGGATCGGATCAGACCGCCATGAGGTTTCTAAACCCTTGAGTTCAGATCCTGAACTTAGCTGGTCCCATAGTGACAACGAGCAGTTCAGACTGGTTCCAGTCCCCGATTCTGTGTGGGCAGCACCCGCAAATCATCTCCAGCCCACGTGTACTCACTTAAGTGTCCATTCTATTCGTAAACTCTAAAGGGAGACTGGCACTATGGCTCAGCGATGCAGCATAGGATTCGCAGATTTAACCCTGAAACTGGTCCATTCCTGAATGTTCTATGGTTTTACGTATATCAGAACCCAGGAAGGAAGACCTATTTCCTTAAGGCTTGATAAACTGGGTTTTCTGATGGATAAGGAAATAGATATAAAATGCTACTTGTTTCCATACAAAAGCCCCGGCAAGTGGAATCTATCTGTCCAAACGAGTCAGAAGTTGCTCTGGTGTCCAGCTTCACGGCTGTCTTTAGAACATGTACACGTACATACGTAGATAAATACATTTTTTTCTAGTATTGCCAGCTTTTACACAAATTATATTTCAAGACTTGAAAAAAAATAATTGAGGGTTGGAAAGATAGCTCAGTGGTTAAGAATGCTGACTGCTCTTCCAGAGGTCATGAGTTCAATTCCCTGCAACCACATGGTGGCTCACAACAACCATCTACAATGAGATCTGATGCCCTCTTCTGGCCTGCAGGGGTACATGGAGGCAGAGCACTGTATACATAATAAATATTAAAAATAAATAAATAGGGGCTGGAGAGATGGCTCAGCGGTTAAGAACACTGATTGCTCTTCCAGAGGTCCTGAGTTCAATTCCCAGCAACCACATGGTGGCTCACAACCATCTATAATGTGATCTGATGCCCTTTTCAGCACTGTGTGTATAATAATAAATAAAAATAATAAATAAATAAATAACTGAGTCAGGGCCTCCCTCTGTCACCTAGGCTGGCGCCCAACCTTCTGCTTGCGTTTCTACATGCCAGAACTGCAGCTGCGCACTACTGGCCAGATCCAAATGTAAGTCTTTGAGAACCCATGTCGCTGGAGTTGTTTTCTGCTGTCCAGCACCAGACCCTCTCCTGTGCTTCACAGGACTTTAACAAGAACTGGGGCGCACCTTGCTCGAGGACTTCGGCCCCTTCTCCTTTCGTCCTGCACAGCAGCCTCTCCTGCAGCCTCTTCACTTCACACTCCTTCTCTTCTAGCTGCTCCTTTAAAGACGCCAATTCATCCTGCAAGTTGTAAGTTCATTTTAAAGCAGCAGACTATTGCAGAAGAGGGACACTCATAGAGCACGCAGCTCTTTATAGCAATACTTGGGGCTGTAGGAATGAGACAAAAACCCACAAAAACTTACACACAAACACAAATTAGACAGAGGTGATGGCAAACACTACTCATATAAGTAACTTGTAATGATTACAGTGTAACTGTTTCAAGTTCTTGAGCAAAGGTGAGGAGAAACTGTTTCAAGTATAAGCTCTGTCTGCATTAAATCCAAAGTCTCACCAAATTAGTCAAAGATGAAGAACACAATCGGATACTTGCCATAAAAGCAAAATAAAATTCAAAAACGCTTGCTCAGATTTAGAGGTAAGCCTCGTGATTCTGGCATGGCCACTGGGCTTCAGTAGCCTCAGGGAGGGCACTGAGGGGAGACTGTAGCCATACCTGAGGTAGAGCCCACCCTCATCAGGAGAAGGCAGACTCCCCCAGCAATGGAAAGAGGATCTAGAAGGCCAGGACTTAAGTCTTCCTTTTGAAAGGACGTATCTGCAAAAGCTTCTGAAGCCTCTGATGCATTTGTTAACACTTCATTTATTTTTTAATCATTTATTTATTTTTATTCTATGTGCTTTGGTATTTTGCCTGCATGTATGTCTCTGGGAGGGTGTCAGATCTTGGAGTTGCAGGCAGTTGTGAGCTGCCCTGTGGGTACTGGGAATTGAACCCCAGGTCCTTTCGAGGAGCAGTCAGTGTTCTTAACCACTGAGCCATCTCTGCAGCCCCGACACTTTAAAATTTCAGTTTTGCTTTAGAAAGTACTAGTTTTAGCAAATTTATATTTCGAAGGCTGTCATCTGTCACAGAAACCCGAGCTGCGCAATAACAACATGTGCCTTTTATTCAGTGTGGCATTTACCCTCGGAATCTTCATTCAGCTATCTGTACTCGCAGTGTTACGGAAAACCCACCCAGGAGGCCAGGCTGGCTCTGAGCCTCTGACTCAGGTAAAGATGGAGTCAAGTTCAGGAAGTCTCCGCAGCCTTGCAGGAGTAGCCGCCCCACCCCGCACTGTGCTGCCCCGCCCCACCCCGCCCTGCAGGCTTGTGAACAGCGGCTTCTCTTCCTTGCCATGATAATGAGAGCTCACACACTGGCTTTCCAGACAACCCTGAAGAGAACAGGCTCCAGATGGTATGAAATGGAATTCTTACATGGGTGAACTTTTAACGAGTATTTTATGATGCTTAGGGGTCAGATAGTTTAAGAAATAAATGTATAAACTAATGCTTTTATATTTTACTTGTTCATTACTTACATTAGCAATCCCACTGTCTCTTTAATGAGGGTGCATGTATATTTTTTTAAAAGATTTATTTATTTAGTATACAGCGTCCTGCTGCATGTAACACCTGCAGGCCAGAAGAGAGCACCAGATCTCACTGTAGATGGTTGTGAGCCATCATGTGGTTGCTGGGAATTGAACTCAGGACCTCTGCAAGAGCAGCCAGTGCTCTTAACCTCTGAGCCATCCCTCCAGCCCCAGGGTGCATGTATTTTTAATAGACAAGTGACAACAGATACACACAATGAATGCACATGCTACTGAGAACATCATCACAGCAAAGTGACACATGCCAGAAGGCAGCATGCCACGGGGCTCCTGCCGAAGTCTACTGCACCTTCAGCGACTCCCACTTCTGCTCCATCCGCTGCTTTTCATACTGCATCTGCCCCACCTTGATTTTCATGCTGGAAAGTTTAGCCATTAAAGACTGGTAGAGAGACAGAGGGGTGAGAGAAACGAGGCAGAGAAAGAGAAGCTGAATAACGAAGGAAACAGCACCCGCTCCTAGAGAAGGCTAGCTAACTCAGAAACAACAGGCTGAGCCCTGGCAGACACTCAACCCTGCACTGACTGAGAGCTCTGGCTCTCAGCATCTCCAGCTCGCGAGAGACACCAGTTACCTGTAAGGTATGTTTGCTATCGTGTACAGTTGGAAAACGCTTTCTTATGATACCGCTCACAGAATGATACGCCATGTTTAAAAATTATTGTTTTTCCAGAGAAACTTACTTTAGTTGACTTAAGCTTTTTTTCATACTGAAGTCTTTCACTGTCCATTTCACTGACTTTTAACCTCAAATCAGTGATCTCTTGTATTAGCCCCTGTTTAAAAAAAAAAAAAAAAATTAGTTAGAGAAGGGCATAGCAAAAGAGCAGCCAGAAAGCACTAAGCCAGCTCAGCTCCTTGGATATGAGTTAAAGAGGACCAGTCCCAACAAAGGGAGATGCGGAGAAATTCATTCCTCACAGGCAAAGCACACTTCCACTAAAATACTAATTTCAGGAGAGATGGATGGCTCAGAGGTTAAGGGCACTGACTGCTCTTTTCAAAGGTCCTGAGTACAATTCCCAGCAACCACATGGTGGCTCACAGCCATCTATAATGTGATCTGATGCCCTCTTCTGGCCTGCAGGTGTACATGCAGACAGAGCACTGTATACATAACAATAAATAAAAAATCTTAAAAAAAAAAATTAATACTAACTTCAGTTTCCAGGCCCTCTGCCCTCAAGTGCTTATGAAAACAAAAATGTGGCCATAACTGACTAGGAAATGCTGTCCTTGGAATCCTTAGACCAGGTCCCCAGTGTGGAGCTGGAAGGTTTGTGGAACCTTTAAGCGAGCGGTAAAGCCTGCACGGAGATCCTTGGACCATTAGGAGCATGCCCTTGAAGGAGACTTGGGGACCCTGGCTCCTTCTCTTTTCTGCTTCCTGGTCTGCCATGCATTTCATGATAATGTCACTCAATACTAGCTCAAAGGAACGCGGCTCGCCAATCATGAGTTACCATCTCCAAAACCATGGGTTAAAATAAACCGTGTCTTTATAAGCTGTCTTAGTGATGGGTCCTAGCTTTCTTCCTGTTGCTGTGATAAAGCACTCTGACCAAAAGCAGCTTAGGGGGAAGAAAGGGTTAATGTAGCTCACACCACTGAGGGAAGCCAGGGTGGAGGCTGGAAGCAGAGGAATGCTGCTCTGGCCTCTCAGTGGCTCCCTCACCTGGCTAAGCCCACCCAGCTTTCTCACATAGTGCAGGGGATGGAGGCCCCCTGCAGAGGCTGGACCAGTTCCTCACAGGCATGTCCACAGACTAACCTGACAAAGACCAACTACTCAACTGGGACTGCTGACCAGTGATTCTAGGCTGTGTCAAGTTAATGTCAACGCTTAGTACAATCTGACAGAAATGTGATGAACTCTCAAAGGCAGTTTGACACTGAACTCGAAGACACTTAGCACCCATTTCTGTATTTAAAATTGTCTATGGACCCTCAAATCTCCATATAAACTAGACACTAGCCATTTACCCTAGGATCCTTTTCTGTGACACAATATAGTTATTTAAAGATTTCGATAAAATTTGCCTAGTCCACAAAAATATAGACTTAAATTTCTTTCTTTTTTTTTTTTTTTTAAGATTTATTTATTGTACATGAGTGCTTTATCTGCAGAAGAGGGTATCCGATAACATTATAGATGGTTGTGAGCCACCATGTGGTTGCTGGGAATTGAACTCAGGACCTCTGGAAGAGCAGGCGGTGCTCTTAACCACTGAGCCATCTCTCCAGCCCAGACTTAAATTTCTTTAAACCAAGAATCTCAACTTGAATGTAGATGAGGGTCTTATATACATAATATATTCATATATCTGATACAGTAACATTTTATATGTGAAATTAAGTCCAAATGATTTTATAACAGAATATAATTTAGCACCATTTCTATTACCACTTTAAGAACATACTTGTAAAATTTGCCCAAAAATTCTCAATTCAAGTTTAAAAAGAGTCAAGTTTCCCTCCTTAGCTCATTCTCCCTGCACAGATGTCAGGAGTGGCCTTGCTTTCCTTTAGTCTTACAGGCTTTGCTACCGTTAACAGGCAGCTTTGGACTCCCAGCAGGCACTGCTGCAAACATCGCCACTTCCTTCAGAGGTGACTGCAAAGCCTAAGAACAACTATAGAAAGCTGAACTACTAGTGGGGTCATTTTTCCTTTTTTTTTTTTTAAGAAAAATGATCTACTTGGTTTTGGTCGCATTAAATATGAATCTAAAGACCCAACCTAGAAGAAGCCAGATATGCTCAGGACAAGTCTTGCTGGAAAATATGGAACTATCTCCTTAATGGGAAAAATGTTTTAAAAAAAAAATGTAATATAGACTACTTCAATTAACAGTTCAGGCTCCTTTCAGAGCTCTTCACTTTAGCCGTCTGTGCTTATACCAGAAGGGGGCGCAAGCCTCAAGGTTTAAAGATTTTAATATATTCGTTTCTGGAAGTGCTCTAAGTGTTCCTTCAAAGTTTTCTTGGTCAAAAAGTATTAAGAGATTTAAGATTGCGGAATAGAAAGATGAAGGTATTTTTAATGGAACATTAAGCCAGAACACATATTCCATTCTGTTTTAACGCGTGAGGACTGTTTTGATTATTTTAATATAGACCAACAATTACCACATACTCTGTAATAGACCCTGTGAATGCGCGCACTCCATCTGATCAGTAGTGTGGGTCATTTCGTGGAAAATGATCAAGGACCATGTTCCTGTTAGTGTGTGCACTTGAGGTCTGAGTGAGAAGGCGTGAGAAGAGTGGAGTCGGGGAGCAACACGGTGTGACACAGACACGGTGTGACACAGAGCGCAGGTGCAGGAGCTGGTCTGGAACCCCACAAAAAGCCGAAACACACCTGTTGCACTTCCGTTTCCCTAACTGGTTAGCCTCACAACCAGAGTATAGGGTAAGACTTCACCTCAACTCTGCCTACACCGTGTGGAAGCCTCCTAGATCCCACCCATCTCCCTGTCAAAAGTACCTACCTGCAGCTCCAGCCACTACTTAAGGTCAGCCGAGACCGTGAAGCGGGGAGCAGGGGGGGGGGGCGGCAGGGTGAGGAAAAAGGGAAGCATCTCAACAGATTCTCACAGAAAACCCTGACGTAAAGCCAGGCAGCGGTGCTGCACACCTCTAAGCCCAGCACTCGGGAGGCAGGTAGATCTGAGTCCAAGGCCAGCCTGGTCTACAGTGTGAGTTCCAGGACAGCCAGGGCTACTCAGAGAAACTCCATCCCAGAAAACCAAAGGGGAAAAAAAGCATCAAAAATAAGACTTTTAAAGAGATTGAGTAGGGGGGCTGGAGAGATGGCTCAGTGGTTAAGAGCACTGTCTGCTCTTCCAGAGGTCCTGAGTTCAATTCCCAGCAACCATGTGGTGGCTCACAACCATCTATAGTGAGATCTGATGCTCTCTTCTGGTATGCAGGCAGACAGATTTTTTTTTTTTTAAAAGAGAAGAGAGAGAGAGAGAAAGGTTGAAGGAGGGTGGTTGAGTAGGGCCTCTGCTTTAAGAAGCCCAGTCTGACTAAGGTGGAATGTGCTCAAAGCGACTGACAAGGAATTTCAAGTCTAGAACAAGAATCAAGATGGTGATTTCTTTTTGCCACAGAGGAAGCAAATAGCCAAGGCTTGCTGCAGTAACTGGATCTTGGACAGGAAACTATTTTGGAAGCCACAGTGGAATAGGTTACATGATCTCACACCTGTCATTCCATGGCACTGCAGTGGCGCAGGGTCAGTATGCAAATGTCTGACAGAAAGGGAAGGAGATGACTGCCTCCTCTCCTCTTGGCAGCCAGGCTCTGACCCAGGACACCTCCTCACACCCTCAACCAAGCAAACCCAACCGCACACAGGGTGCTGACCCTGAAGAAGGGCTGTGTGCAGCCCTTGCTTCACTTCATTCGTGGTGAGGGCCTTGGCTGCGCTGGGGGAGGGAAGGCCCCGCTGCTTAGCTACGTCCTCAGCCCTGTGTTTCCTCCTAAATGAAGGTGTGAAATGGACAGACGCCCTCCTCGCCTCCCGCAACCAAACACCAAATCAGGATTAACAGTAAGAGGACAGGAGAGGCCACAAAGTTTCCTTAATCACAAGTACTTGAGAGAGAGAGAGAGAGAGAGAGAGAGAGAGAGAGAGAGAGAGAGAGAGAGAGAGAGAGAGAGAGAGAGAGTGTGTGTGTGTTCGTGCACACGGGCGTGCGTGTGGGGGTGGGTAAGGAGGAAGAGAGGGGAGGGGAGGGAAAGAGAGAAGGAGCACCACCTGCACCACTCACCTCTGTGTCCCTGAACCTGTCTTCATAATCCAGTCTGTCCTTCTCCACAGCCGTCAGTTTTAACTTCAAGTTGGAGACCTCAGCCATTAGCTCCAGCTTCTGTGTTTCTAAGGAGGTCCGACTCAGAAGCTCCTGTCAGAATTCCACATAAATACTCACACACTGTTTCCCTGCAAGTGCTGTCATGACTGCAAAGCAGCAATGGCTAAGTGCAGGCTGTGGGTGAAGCAATGGCAAGGTACCACACTGCTGAGGGTCACTCGCCCTAGTGACCCTCTTCCGAACAGAACCAAACACGTCATCAGACTGTTGGGGAGCCGCATCACGCCCTCAGAGACGCGTAACCCTGGTGACAACACCGGCGACGCTGTGCGTGGTGCCCGCGTGTGCCAGGGACCAGGGTGCTTGTGAATTCAGTCCCTCACGAAGCTCACGAATTTATCAGGGTTTGCAAGAACGTGAAGGACAGGGGAGGTCAGGAGCCTGTCACATGTCGTCACATCTCGACCGATGTCCAACAGAAGCAGCTCAGCTTCCACACATACCCTGTCCGCTGCATCACACCTACAAGCCCTGTGTGGGCACATGCATGCTTGCCTGTGTGAGTTATTGCCTAAAAACAAGTCTCATATGCTGTTTATCATCTGTTGGGTGAGAGTCAGAAATAACATGGAGTCCAAAGGGTCAACTTAGAACTCCTGTAATCCCGAGTTCTATTCGAGCTTCTTAACTTTGTGTATCTCTGTGTTTTTCAGACTCTGCTACTCTAGGCTTTACACGCAACAAACCATCTATGGGTTTGGAATTTACTGCTGTGAGGACAGGACAGGAATGTGGCCCCTCAGATACCACAGCCCAGCAGGCCCCGCCCCCGCCAGCCCTGGACGCACCTGCTGCAGCATGTCCTCAGTGGCATTCAGCTTCTCTCTGTGCTCTTCCAGACAAAACTCCAAGTCCCGAATCTTCTCTCCCTGAGCCTCCACCTGGTCTGTCAGCACACTCACCTGTTGATTTAAAGCCAAGACTTGACGAGTTTGAACGGCTTTGGGCGCCAAAGCATGCTGCCTTCTCTGACTGGAGCCAAGGCCATCACTCACGGCAGCCTAGCAGGGGGCAGTGGGCTTGCTCCCCGTTGTTTGTTTTGCTCTGTGTGGAGCAAACCCAGGGCTTGTGCATGCTCAACCAAACAGGCACTCTACCACCGGGTGACACCTGCGGCCCTATGACCCAAGGATCCCTATTCGATTTAGGAGAAACTTGGTGCTTATCAGAAACTGGCAATACTTTACATACTGAAATAATTTCAGCTACAATTAGAAATTTTTTATTTTTAAGGCGATGGTCAGGAACTAGTATTAAGAGGGCAACAGAGGAAGTGAGGTCCGTATTTGAAACAAACATTAAGGACCATTCAAATTTCACACTTCAATAATAAAAACAACAAAAATGGACAAAGAACTCAATTTTTATATGCTCTTGCAAGATAAACCTGGTCACAAACATGCTCAAAGCAAAGGCATGGAAAGAGGGGTGCAGTGTATTTAGAACGTGTAGGACCCTGAGTTCAGTTCTCAGCACCAAAGAGGCAAAGAAAAAGGCCAGGGTGTACTGCGAAACTTTCCAGTGTCCCAAGAAGCAGTGGGCTCACCCTCCATCCCCAGGGTTCCACGCAGGCCCACAAGTCTCTCCTCAGTTTTCACCAGCTGAGTAAACACACTTTGATCGAGTTAGTTCAAAACACAAAAATAAAGACATTTGCTCTGTACTTAGGAACACCGCGAGAAAGCAAGCAAGCATACCCTGTGCCAGCTCCCAGAAGCGGGCTCCCCTCTGGCTGCTTTGCTGGGCTCGTGTATCATTTTAAAGCTTGACAGTTAATACACATTCAGACTGAGGTTTTTACACTACAGGTACTCACAGATCTGATGGCAGGTGACGTCACCTCAGGTGGCACTGAGTCTGACCTGAGGGCCGAGTCGAGCACCTGCTCCTGAGGACTGGGTGGCATACATGCCCTTGGCCTCCCAGCCAGACCTGCACACTCCCTGTATGGACGGCTGGCCTAGCATGCTACTTCTTGTTTATAAGACAGGATCTTACACTGTAGCCCAGGCTGGCCTCAGCCTCCCTGCTGAGTGCTGGGGTTAGAGACACTGACACCACAGCTGCCTTCCACCGCACTGCCATTTCTATCAGCAGCCTGTCGGGTTTCTGTGTGAGGAGGAACTGCTGCCCTTTCAGTCTTCCCTTGGTCTCTGCGTGCTGACGTCCCTGCATGGAACAGTGTGCTCACACACAGCCCACACATCTTTCTTATTATGCTCCGAGTCATCGCACGGTCCCCAGTGCCATGTGAATGCACACCGACAGCTGCTGTGCTGCCGGGTGGCATGTTTGCCACAGGCGCAATGTGCTCTACACGTATGTCACCCAAAGTGGCAAGGACACGACACATCCTGAGAAAGGAGCGGCCTGAAATGGCACTTGCCTGGAGAACGAGGGACTCCTTGTCGTTTTCTAGGCGAGCCAGCCTTTCTTGATACGCGTCTCCATTGCCGGGTAGGTGCCCATTGGTCTGAAGAAGACAGTAACACGGGAAAGGTCAACTCCCCTTCAGGATTGATACGTTATCTATCAATCAGTAAAACTGACATATTTTACATTCAAAAGGGCCTGAATTAAATTCAGCACAGCTGCCAGTGCCATGAGTGGAAAAACGTAAGGATTAACTGACTTCAAAATGGGCAGGCACGGTGAGCACTTCTATACAACTGAACATTCAGACACAAGTGACTGGCCTACACCATTTCCAAGTACACAGCCTTGGTTCTAAACGCACCGCTGTGATAAAAACCCTGAGTGAAAACAACCTGGAAGGAGAGGGCTTATGTCACAAGGCAGCCCACCATGAAGGGGAGTCAAGGTGAGGACTAAGCAGAGGACTTAAGAGTGAGTGCTGCTCACTGGCTTGCTCCTCAGGCCCACTAACCCTGCTTTCTTATACAACCCGAGACTACCTCCCAGAAATGCACCCCCACCCGCAGTGGGCTGCACCTTCCACATGATCATTAGGAACACGCCCACAGGCCTGTCTATGAGCGATGTGATGATGGGGACCTTCTCTTCTCAAATGTCTCTAGCTGGGTCGTTCACAAGAAGCTAACCAGCGCAGACTCTAAAAAGCGGTGGCTGCTGAAATGCTCCAGTGGCCATGGGCACAGCCTTAGGGCACACAAAGCTCTGAGTACCTGGTAGAGGACACTACATTTCTCCAGGTTCCACACAGGACTGTCAGCATCTGTTGACGGAGCAGACAGCAGGGGCAATGTCTGTCGGGCTTCTTTCCACCCAGCTCTCTAAGACACAAGAGAAGGCTCTCCTGCCTGGAAAACCTTCAAAGCCTGCGGCCTCCCACCAAAGCTTGAACACTCAGGCTGGTGCTGCTGACCAGCTGGGCCTACCAGCCTTGTAATCGTTTTCTGTCTTGGCTTCACTAACGTCTTACATGCTTATTCATTGGTACAGCTTAAGATTGGCTCCTAGGCAAACCCTGGGCATCAGCTTCCACCTTCCTGGCATCTTGCTTGGTGTTCTCGCATTCACCTTTTCCTTACTGTCAGCGTTTCTTTCTTTTAATCTGATTTGGTACATTGTGCATAGTACAACTGTCCAAGGAAGTACGGATACTGTTCTACAGTTTTAGTTTTATTGATTTATTTTTGAGACACAATCTTCCTATGCAGCCCTGGATATCCTGGAACTCACTATGCAGATCGGGCTGGCCTCAGACTCATGGAGAGTCATTCACTTGCCTCTGCCTCACAACTTCTGGGATTAGAAGTATGAGCCACTGTGCCTGGATTTTTCTTCCATGTTTCCATATCCAAGTCATGAAAAGCCTCACAAAGAGCAAGACACATAAAACTAGCCTGTAAGGCCCCCACTTCGGCTCTCCCCTCCCCGTCTCTGGTCTGTCACTGTGTAGCCCAGGATTAACTCTCCTGCTTCAGTGCCAGACATGCGCCACCGTGACCAGACTGTGATGCGTTCCTTGTAACTTCATAGCCACATTATGTAGTGTATCCCAGGGTTCCCTGAATATTGCTTTAAATACAACAGAGACAAAAGCCAGAAGGGATCCAAAATGGACAGGCTGGGATATCCAGAATTGAACTGAGAACCATCTCTTCAGAATTAGAACCAGGAAAACACAGAATTAGAACCAGGAAAACCAAGAGCCACGAGCTGTGCACATTTCCTCACCGGGCACATGTGATGGGACGTCTATTATCCCTCCAGAACTAACCTGCACCCACTCGACCTCTCCAGATTCCTACTTCAGTTCTGGGGGTGACACATGTCATAGGTTGAAAACAAAACAAAATGGGAGAAGGGAAAAGGAAGAAAGGGACAAAGAAGTGGGGAGAGGAGGGAAAAGAAAGAAAAGACTGAATTTGGGGTGTTCCTTCTGAAGATGTACACATTTCCCATGAGGCTGCAGAAAACTCAGAAGCTAATTTAGCAAGTGTGCAGTATTTAGAGTGGGTGCAATGCTAACATCAGCTGCTCGACCACATGCCTGCACCCTTACCACAGCCCTGTCCACGCTGTTAACTCAAGTGTCCAGAATTAACTTACGAGGGTCTGATGGAGCAGTCAGAATCACACACACACACACGCACACACACACACACACACACACAAACACGCGGGGACCATGAAAATGAAACGTTCATAGCCCCCTCAGGACAGCCTTCTGGAAACAGCAGGACACGCAGTGTGTGTTCTTAACCTATGAAAGTGTGCAGGCAGACACTGGCGCTTCAGCTCCTAATTCCGATTGTGCACATTAGGAGGCTTCTGTCTTTAAAATCCTATGCATGTGAGGTTTTAGAAACCCACTTCATTAGGTTTAAAAATGCTTTATGTTTGGTGACCACAAGAGGTAGAACTTTTTGTCTTCTAAGGGATAGGGTGGAGCTCCTTATGTTGATCAGGTTGGTCACAAACATCTGGGCTCAAGTAAATCTCCTGCCTCAGCACCCTGGGTAACCCTGACTATAGTCATGTGCCACTGAGTCACTCATTTTTCCTTCTGTGGCTCTGGTTGGTGTGTGAACCCGGGCTTCACTCAGAAATGCTCACATGTTCCACTGCTGAGCAAGGCCCTCTGCTCCTTTATTTTGAGGGCAAGCAACGCTAGCTAGATAAGCAGCATTTTCCTTCAATCCAAATATAAGAGAATGAGATATTTCAAAACCAGTTTCTCCAAAGTGAATGCTGAGAACTGACTCAAAACGATCATTCAAATCAGTAAGTAATGTCTCGATATTTGAGTGCTTATAATTATCAAGATCCGCTGGCAGTGTACGTAAGTAGATAAAGAGACGCCCTGTCCAAACGTCATCTTTCTACCTGTCACTTCTGCTTAAGAATGTGTGTGAAGTTAAGCCTGTGAGGTATCTGTCACCTCTGTCCTTTCTTCAGCCATGATCCACCTCCCAGGTGACTCAAGCCCTCCTCCAAGCGGCATGCTCTCTACGCTCACACATGCATTCCATTCCTTTTACCTGAGGGGGGGAGGGGTGGGGGGAAGGAGGGGGTGGGAGAGGAGGGGATGGAGGGAGGGGGCGGGGAGGGGAGGCTGCACTGGGAGCAAGTCTTGCATCTGGTAGGAGCACTGACTTGATGAAGGTACAATGACAAGTGCTCCATATACATGGGTTGGGTGTAAGCTGAGTGCTTGGTCTTGTGGCTAATCACCTTTCCTTTACATTGGTGCTCAATACCTCACGGTGGTGCTCTGACTCAGTCCACGCCCTCCTTCAGGAAGGACATGCATCGTTCCTGTTTTCCTCCTGGCCAGTCTCACAAAGCTCATCCTCCTACCTCGCCCTCTGGAACCTTGCACCCCAGTTCCCCTTGGGGCTTCCATTGTTGCCTCATCTTATTCTCAGTTTCTTCAGTTTTTCTCTCAACACTGACCCAAAGGCTTTGCGCCCACCTCTGCTCACCGCCTCCTGCCCCTTGCCTGTGTCAACCTGTCTCTCATAAGCCGCTCTGGCTCTTCCTTCTAAGACTGTCATTAGCTTCTCCTCGTCGGACGGCCTCACTTTCACACCCTGCCCCTGATACCACATTCTGCCACTGATGCCAGTCACCACGTCACCTAAATCCCAGATCATCCAGGAATGGTGGCACATGCCTGCCATCACACAAATTCTGGGATCCAGGCAGTCCAGTCTTGCACCAATGCTCGTGTGTTACCAACCAATTTGCACTGATTTTTAAAAGTATCTTATCAGTATATGCTAATTACGCATGATACTCAGTTCTGTACATTTTCATACATGTATGTGGAATCCCTCAGGTATGTGTGCCCTTCCTACCCTGTCCCCACTCGCTGAACCCTTTTTCTGCTCAGGCATCCTCAGTTCTACTTTCATGTCTTTTGTCTTCCCAGTGAGTTTAACGAGTTACTTAGGAACCACTTACCAGGGCAGAGGCTAGATGCTGAGGAAATGTCTCCCCCTCCCCCAGCAACCACTGACTGCCTACAGCTTCTCATTAAGGGGGATGGAATGCTGGCAGGCCCAATCCCATGCAGGAAATCACAGCGGCTGACAGTCCACCGCTCTCTCCAGCTCCTACCTTCTCTTCTTCTACCCTCTTCCAAGATGCCCCGAGCCTCGCAGGATGGACTTTTGAACACAGACAGCAGTGGCGCGGCTAACAGGACAACCTGAGCAATTGGGCACGTTTGGCCTCTGAGCCCAGATGGTGCCTCCTTGTGGGACTTGACACTTACTCTGCCAAGTGTCGTCTCCCCAAGAGATGGAAGGGCCCCGGTTTGATGGGGGCTTGTGGGTGCCCCACTTTCTGAAGTTCACTGTCCTCTGGGGCATTTCTCTGCCGATCTCTACCTCCTGCCTTGCCCTGTCTTGCTCTACGTTCAGCACAGAGTGAGAAAGGAATTTACTACTGGCAAAAGGATCTCACCCTCACTCACACCCAGAGGCCACCAGTGGCAGCCATGGCTCCAGAGCATCTGTGGAAAACTGACTTGTACCCAGAATACTTTCTTCAGCATGTACTCAATCTAGTCCGATAATGTATTTCTGAAGAACTAGAGTGTAGCTCAGTGATAAGAGAACCTGCCTAGTGTACACAGCTCTTGATTCCATCCCAGAAAATAAATTTAAAAAAAAATTCTGGTGGCTAGGAAGATGGCTCAGCAGGTAAAGTGCTTGCCACACAAACATGAGGTGGGCAGTAAGCCCTGAGCACACCCACATAAAAGGCGGGTAGGCACAGCAACCTGCCTGCAACCCCAGGGCTGTGGAGACAGGATCGGTGAGAGGACGCCTGGAGCAAGCAGGCGAGCAGGACTAGCTGTGGGTTAACTGTGAGACCTTGACTCACTGTCAGGCAGAGTGAACAAGGCAGACACTGAACATCAAACTCAGGCCTCCATACATACACACGCATGCACACACACGCGCGCGCACACAGACACACACACACACACGCACGCATGCGCATACATGCAGAATACTTTCAGTGTTGATTAGGGTGCTGTGATAATGGAGGTGCTTGAATTTAGGTTACACGTTAAGAATGTGACTCAGAAGCTAGCAGTGGCCAGATCTGTGACCATCAAGCCTGCTGGGTACGTATGTATGGGCTGCTTACGTCACCCAGACTATGCTCAGTCCTTTCACATCCTGATGCTTACCCAGAAGTTACGCTCCGAGAGGCGTGCTTGCCTCGCCTGAAGTTACACGGATTCGTTCTTTCTCCCTGCTGGGGTTTTCTCAACACTCGCCACTTTCTCATTTACTGTACATTTATATCATCTGTTTCCAGCATTCCCAACAGGAGGCCAGCATCTTGAATCAAGGAAATTTGTTTTCAAGCAATGAACAAGCTTCACTGTATCCCCGTGTCCAGAGCAGTGCTTGTACACAACAGGACCTTGATAACTGTTCGGCATTGCTCCTTGGACAACAATGTACTACATGTATTTACAGGCAGGAAGGTGCGCAGTGTATTGTGGGTAGATGGCTACTTGTTCGTTTTTATTTTAGGTTGTATTCTGTCTTCACATTTGACATTTTAAGCTAAAGTTTCCATAAAATGACAAATACTTTCTCAGAGCCAATGAAAACGCCATTGCAACAGTAACAGAACGCAGTACCCGTGGATCCAGAGAGGTTGGGGTTTTCACTGTTCAATCAGGCCGAACTCATTCTGTCTATCCCTTCTTCCTGATCCAAAACCTTCCAAAAATAAGTAAATGCTTCCTCTCAGGCACAGAGAGACAGAAAGAAGGAGGGGGAGGGGTGATGATGACAACGACAGCAGAAGACAAAGGACAGGCATGAAGAACAGAGCAGAAGGCGGCACGGGAGGAACAGAGGCAGGAGTATGAAGGAGCTACCACCTACCTCTCACAGTGCACTTCCTTTTCAGAAAAAGGGAACCTGGGCCAACGTTGAGAACCCAACAGGAAGAAGGTCTGATGCTTACAATTTCCTGACGTCTCCACTTAGTATTCAGAAGCCAGGGTGTACGTCCATACATTAAAATGGAGGTACATACACATACACAGTTTAGCTGGGATTCGTTCTTCCCTTTTCAGTCTTTATTAGTAGGGTATCTAGAACTGTTCAATTCACAGACACAGACAGAGAGGACAGAGTGCCAACAGCTAAACAAAGGGAAGAGGGAGCGGGGATGCGGTCTAACGGCGCAGGCATGCGTGTTCAGGGGGGAATGGCTCCTCCAGGTACAGCACGGTGACGCATGTGCCCGTGCAGACGCGCTAAGCACTACTGCACCAGACACTTCTCTTTGTTCCCAACCACCGACACAATGTGACCATCCACCTTCCACTCCTACTGCCACGTGTCTCACCCCACGGAGGACGGGATTCCTTCTTAAACCCTGAGCCACAGTAAAGCCTCCCACCCTTAAGCTGCTATTGTCAGGTATTTTACATCAGCAGGAAACAAGACCAAGACGCACAGAATCCTAGCAAATTCCTCCAACTGCCAGTGGAGAGCTGGGTCCAGCATCACGTAGAGGAGGTTGGTTACTGTGGGAGGAAGGCAGTGAAGACGGGGTTATAGCTAGACATAGAGGCAGCACGGCTCTGTCTAATGTGGGCTGTAACTCACAGCAGGCTCTGCTCAGCTCTGTGTCTCCATCTCCTCATTAGTGAAGGATGGGTGATGCTCTCTGTCTCGTACAACTGTGCTAACACATGCTGCGCACTCCGCCCTGAGCCTGGAGGCAACAGCAGACCTTACAGACGAAGGATCTAACAGGATGCCTTTCCACACAGGAAAAGGACTCCCCCCAAGGGAGGCAGTACAGATCCTCACAGCAGTTCACGCTGGTGAAGAAAGAGCAGATGCTTCTGGCACTGCAAAGGTACTTCCTGGTACATGACAATCACTGGTTAATGATTCCAATTAAGCAAACAAAGTCTTGATTCCCACTCAGTGGCGGCCAGTTTGAGAGTCTGTGTGCTTTAAGGGACCTAATGTTCTCATTAGTGCAGTGGGCACTTACACTTCCAATTATCACCCTTGCCAGGTCTGGGAGCGGCCCTGGCTTCCCAGAGGACGTAAACTGCTTCTTTACTAATTGCCATGGCCTCCTTAATTATTCCATGTAATTAATGCAATGCGGTTCCCAGGAGGCAGAATGAAAACTCGAGGCCTGCCTAGGATACCCAGAGACACTGCTTCAAACAAGCAAACGAAGGTAGCTAGATAAAAGAAAACAGATGTGCTAATAGCTTATCACAGAGAGGAGACACAGTGTGTAAGTGTAGATCTGTCTAACAGTATTTCTGAAACTGTATGCTTCTAAAAAATGAAGACATTTATGATTCAGCAGTCAGTCTCCTGCGGCTGGAAAAAAACTATCCAATATGGAACTTGCTCGGTTCTTGAGGCAGAATAGAACCCCCCCCCCCCAACGATGGTGAGACACTAGCGTGTGTTAGAGACATTACTGACGGAGGACTGCGTGTCTACGGACAGCAGATAGAAGGCATGACCACGCACATGGTTTCTGTTTATCTCACGGCTCACTTGCCCTGGCAGACTCTCACTGTGATTCTTCTAGTCCAACAATCTGAGGGCCAGAGCCGCAACAGCAAAGAGATCACGCCACAGACTGACGGGAGAGTCTCCTCACAGTCAGTAGGGGTTACAAAAGGCCATTTTCAATGAAGGAATGATACTAACTTTAGTGCCTGCCAACCAAGGCTTCTCACTTGTGAGATCGGAGCATAGAAATGCGGCGTTACTGGCCAGACTACAGTCTGTTAAACAGTCGGCATACAGGCCTTTCTTATTTCTTACGCTTTAAAAACAAGAACACTTCAATCCAAGTGCACATTCTTTTAAAGGGTAAAAATGTGAATGTGCATAACTTAGACTTCAGATGTGGGATGTGATCTCCCCGGGCCTCTGGCTGCTCTGGGTCACAGGGTTCCAGCTGCTCAACCCCAGTGCCCTCCTGCCCCCTCAGGTCCTGCTGCTCTCTGCAAGGCGCCTCTTCTCATGTGAGCCTCAGGGATGTTTTCTCAGACAAGGTCCACCGCAAGCCTGTGCCCTGGAAGTGATCTTAGTCTCCTGTGTCACACAACAGCACACTGAGACCCCGCCCCCTGCTGACATTAAAGCAAATGTCCTAGGGCTTCTGGGAAACCCCCACAAGCAGTGTCCAGTCACATCATTAACCAAGTCACCTGAGCTCTCCTGGGGGTGGCCAGCACTGCAGGTAGGAAGAGGACCCTCGCTGAACTCAACAAGTGGGGTTTGTTAAGACTAAGTGCAGGTCTTAACAACACAACTACAGACACTCCTGTCCCCCTCAGCCCCCAGAAACAAACACTAACCAGACCGAAAGGCACAACAAGTCAATTATCTATCAAGAGGTCCTCTGGAGCCATGGCTGCCACGGTGGCCTCTGGTGTGAAAGAGAAGAAAATCCTTTGGCCAGTAATAAATCCCTTTCTCACTGTGTGCTGACCGCCAGAGGAAAGACACAGGAAGTAGGAACAGGCTGAGGAATGTGTCAGGGAACAGTGAGCTTCACAACACCAAGCTACTCCCAAAGAAACCAGCAAACCTGACTCTTAAACAGGGCAAGTGCCAAGTCTCACGAACAGACATCATCTGTCTCTAAAAGTCCAATGTCCCTAACCCTTTAACCCTGTGCAGCTAGTAGCTGCACCACCACTGAAAGATGGCTGACTGGTACAAACTGGATGGAAACAGGAACACCAGGCTCAGGTTTGGACTGGAAGGAGCTCCAGAATTTGTGCAGCGTAACAGGAAATGCTTCGGCAACAGGGCGTGCATCCCGGCTCTCAGAGCAGGCAGCTCTCAGTCCTCCAGTGTGCCAAACAGACCTTGATCTTTCATTAGTTTTTATGTAAACACAACCAACCGAGTCATAAGCATAGGATCTTAGTGATCCTGTCACCCTCTGTATCTTCTCATCTGCATCTGTGCTTGTGATGCTCTTTAGACTGTGTTCAAGGCATGCCAGATGTGACATTTACACTGTGTCCACATCAGCGGTGCAGAGAAGGATGCCCAGATGTGCAAGAGCTAACAGAAACGGAAGTGACATGACTGTCACAAACCACTAGATGGCACCTCTCAAATACAGCTAAAAATTTTTTACTGTTTTCTGAAGAGTTCACTCACTGGACTATTAAGTCCTTGTAGGTGGCCCCATACCCCATTGCTAACAAAAGAGCACCTGTGATGCGCAAGGTTCTTCTCCTTACAGGAACATTTGCTTTAAGACATACCAGGTCATTTATACAACCCAGAAGCCAGTCCTTTCTAGAGCTGGAACTGAACAACTTGCTGGCACCCATCCAATAGAGTGTCTTTTCAAACATTATCTTTAGGGTCTGGAGAGATGAGGAGGGTAAGGGTTACACTGTCTGTTCTTTCATAGAATAGTTCAATTCCCAGTACCCATACGACGGCTCACAACTGTCTATTGTGTGACAGACAGATACATAAACACATACACACACAATCTGACACACACAATCTGGTACCTTCTTCTGATTTTATAGGCCCTCCACATACTCAGTACACAGACATACACACAGGCAAAATATTCATATTCATAAAATAAAATGAGGAAAAAAGTTTATATTCTCTTCAGAGTTGAGAGGAACTGGGAAGATTGACAACACAGAAGGAACACACCAAAGACTGACAGCACAGAGAAGGGACACACAGACAGAGAAAGGACACACAGACTGACAGAGAAGGGACACACAGAGAGAGAAAGGACACACAGACAGAAGGGACACACAGACAGAGAAAGGACACACAGACAGAAGGGACACACAGAGAGAGAAAGGACACACAGACAGAAGGGACACACAGACAGAGAAAGGACACACAGACAGAAGGGACACACAGACTGACAGAGAAGGGACACACAGAGAGAGAAAGGACACACAGACAGAAGGGACACACAGACAGAGAAAGGACACACAGACAGAAGGGACACACAGACTGACAGAGAAGGGACACACAGAGAGAGAAAGGACACACAGAGAGAGAAAGGACACACAGACAGAAGGGACACACAGACAGAAGGGACACACAGAGAGAGAAAGGACACACAGACAGAAGGGACACACAGACAGAGAAAGGACACACAGACAGAAGGGACACACAGACTGACAGAGAAGGGACACACAGAGAGAGAAAGGACACACAGACGACAGAAGGGACACACAGACAGAAGGGACACACAGACAGAAGGGACACACAGACAGAAGGGACACACAGACAGAAGGGACACACAGACAGAAAGGACACACAGACAGAAGGGACACACAGACAGAAGGGACACACAGACAGAAGGGACACACAGACAGAAGGGACACACAGACAGAAGGGACGCACAGACAGAAGGGACGCACAGACAGAAGGGACACACAGACAGAAGGGACACACAGACAGAAAGGACACACAGACAGAAGGGACACACAGACAGAAGGGACACACAGACAGAAGGGACACACAGACAGAAGGGACACTACCATTTGACTTTGAAGCCACTCGACAAGCATCTCTGCGGTGGAGTCTGGGATCTGGCACCTCAGTCCTTCCTTCTCATCCGTTTCCATCATCTCCAGCAGTCCACGCAGGTCTTCCACCAGGTGCAAAGCTCGCAAGCTTCCCATGAACGGGGAGGTGGGCGACTGGCAATCAAAAATCCCATTGGAATACTCCAGGGCTTTAGAACCTGGTTCCCAAAAAAGTCAGAGAGCAACAGGTAAAATACCACACCTGAAAAAGGTAAGTAAGCCAGTCACCAGCAACAGTCACAAAGAACACGGAAAAGACAAAATAATTCAATTATGTAGCTCTATCTCTCTAATTTTTACATAATTGAAAAATAAAAAATGTCAGATGTAAATATGAATGGTTTGATGCCTAACAAAAGATCATCTGTGGGGACAGGAGAAAAAGGAGCTCGGTTGGCTTGGAAGTGACTGATTCAGTGGAGCCATGCCTCCCACAAAATATGAGTTTTACAGACTTGGAGTTCCCTGGCTAATGTACAATAAGCTGCATGCGTAATTTGTACATGCGAGCACATGTGTATAAGCATTTCCTCTGTCACTCTGTCTATAGCCTTACCACCAAATGTCTTCTTAACATTAGATTTAAAAGTTGGTGTTCTTTTCTTTATTATTTTCTACAAGTTTTAGAAACATTTATTTGTGTGCTCTCTTGAACGCACATGTTCCCACATGAGTTTATATGTGTTCCACGCATGTAGGAGGCAAGAGGAGGGCATGGGATTCCCTTAGACCTGGAACTACAGGCATGTGTAAGCTGACCGACATGGATGCTGGGAATGGAGCCCAGATCCTGGACAAAAGCAGTGAGTGGGCGATCTTTACTACTGAGCCAACTCTTCAGTCCTTAATTTTCCAACATTTTAATTATTTAATTAATTGTCCTATGTGTGTGTTGTTTTCTCATGCACAGGCACACATCACTGAGTGCATACATGTGTCGCACTGCATGTGTGGAAGTCAGAGGACAACTACAGAGTTGGCTCTCTCTTCACACCATGTGGGTCAATCAGGCCTGGGGCAGAAACCTACTGAGCCACCTCACCAGCCCTTTATCCCTTAGTGACTCTAACCCTGGTCCTTCAGTCTGATGGGGATCAGCACACAAATACTCTAGAGCAGAAGGGCAGGCTGCACACTAGCCTAGACACTATTCCCGATGCATCACTACTCTGGTTTCTCTGAGTCTCAGAGGTTAGTGCTCGGTGAGAGCCCAGGATTTTGAAGCTATGGTTTCTGAGTCATGACAGAGTAAGCCCCACCTCTGCTGTATTCGCAAAGCTGTCTGAAAGCACGCATCACCCATCGCAAGACTGCACTGCTCTGTGTTAAAGTGAAGTGGCCCCTAGCTGGTCAGACTGCTGAACTCTTCACCATCAAGCTCACCCCTCTAGAGCTCTGCCTACAAATAACGCTTTTGAGAAAGATGGTCAAGGAGTGAGTGGAGCACCCTGATCTGAGGCAGGGAAGCTGCACCCCCAGGGCACGCAAGTACAAGGAGCCAGCATGCCACCTCCCTCAGGGGGAAGAGTCTGAACAGAAAGCCACCTCCGGGTGATGGTCAGAAAAGAGACGAGGCGGGGTGAGGATGCCCAGCAGCTGTGACCAGCCACGGGATGAATGGCTACTCCTCCCATTACTGTCACAGGCTGCGGCGCTCACAAGAGTACTGTAACGTGACACAGGACTTCTGTGGTCCCGACAAGGCAGCACAGAGGCTCTGTCTCCGCATCAGCTGCTCTGCTAGTGAGAAGTCAGGGCGCAAGCTGTGCTTCCACCCCTAAGAGCTACTGCAGGTGCCAGGCCAAGGGGACACTACGACAAGATCTGTGTTTGGAGATTCTGTCGAGATGGAGGGACTAGAGGAGCAGGGCGCTCCATCTCAGTGACATGGGTGGAAGTGTCAGTAGGTCAAAGCAAGACATGTGCAGCAAGGCCGGGCATGGTGCTGCACACCTTTAATCCCAGCACATGGGAGGCAGAGGCAGGTGGATCGCTTTGAGTTTGAGGCCAGCCTGGTCTACAAAGCGAGTCTAGGACAGCCATGGCTACACAGAGAGGCCCTGTCTCAAAAAAAAAAAAAAAGTTGTGCAGCAAGACAGGAAGGCTTCTGAACACAATCAAGAAAAGGGTGAAGCCGGAGGATTGAATTGACTGAACAGGAACATGAAGGGCCCAGGTGACTCCTTTAGGGTTGGGAAAGTGCGGATGGAAGAAGAAATAAACCCAGACAGAGGCGCCTCCACAGGAAAGACCATGGGCTTGATGCTTTAGTTTGTCCTTTAGCCCTGAGACACTGATGTACCTGCTGGGCACCTCACAGGAGAGCCGTGGTTGGCAGAGCCAGAGACCTGACGCTTCAGTGAGGCATAAGCCCCCTGGGGCCTGGATGCTGACTTCACTCACAGAAGCAGGGTAGAACACACCCTTAGGGGGATCCACAGGTCACCCACATCTGACACACCGCACTCAAGCTGTAGCTTGAGGAGAGCCCTGGGAATGGAAGTGAAGCTGCTGACATCTCGCAGCAAAACCTCAGAATAATTGGCAGAACCGGAGAAGTAGCACAAAGGCGGAAGCCTGGGGTCCTGAGAGCACTGAGAGAGCAAGGGGCCAGGACCGGGTAGAGGAGGTCAGGTGACGCGGGTTACCTGCGATGATCCCGTCCATCTGCTCCAGCGCCGCTGCCAACATGTCACTTGCATCACTCATCATCTTCCTGTTTGTCAAATTCCAGCTCTGACCTGAGGAAGAAATGGAAGACCATGACGTTATCACAGCATGCTGTAAGTGGTGCATGCTTGCAAGTGGGTTTATGAATTCTACTTCAAATCATGACTCCACTCAGCAGTCAGAGAGCACCAGAAGCAGCATGCATCACCTGACCCCCTGCTGTAGGGCACCAGGCCTCAGCACCTGTGTCTTAACCAGTTAATGAAAGTCCGGAGGAAGCTGGGGATAAAGCCTGGTGGCAAAGTGTCTGCCTCACGTACAAGGCTTTGGGCCCAGTGCCCCAAACTACAAATCATAAAGTCTGCTAGGATGGTGGCCACATTGCTCTTCAGAGTTGTAGGTCTCGGTGAAGTGTACAGGGGTACTATGGGAGCCTGCCGAGGGCCTTGGGTGCAGACAGACTGAAGGACACAGGGATACTATGGGAGCCTGCTGAGGGCCTGGGGGTGCAGACAGACTGAAGGACACAGGGGTACTATGGGAGCCTGCTGAGGGCCTGGGGGTGCAGACAGACTTTTCTGTATCAGCTTCATCTAATTGCTGTTCTATCATTTTCCATTTTAAGTTCTATATAAGATTTATATAGGGAAAGTATTTAGTAACACAGAGAACCGTCTCCTGCCATCCACGGGAGACTGGCTTTAGTACTACCCTGGACACCAGCTTCCATGGGTGCTCAAGTTCCTTATGTAAAACTATACAGTATTGGCACAGAGCACTTTGAAGTATCTCAAGATTACTTTAACAGTATTTCATCAATGAAAGTACTTTGTAACTAACTGATACTTTGTACTGTTTGAGGGATAAATAATAAGAAAACACTTCTAATAATCAGTAGAAATGTGTCTTTTCCAAATACTTCTGGCCTGCAGTCCTTTAGTGTAACTATAACTAACACACACACACACACACACACACACACACACACACGTTTATAATATGCCAATAGGTACCATGTACTGAGGGGCTGCAGCAATCCCCAGTCTTGTACATAAATCATCCATAAGCCTTGGATCTTGTTTTTGTTTCACGGTGACAGGGCTCAAACCCATGGCTGTGCGTGCCAGGCAAACACTGAGCTACAGCCCTGGCCCATTCGTCCTAACTTTTAACCATGACAACTACGCAATGAAATGAGTTCACCTCTCTATTTTATAAATGAGGCAGACAGTGTTTGATATTTTCACAGGAAATTTTTAAAAAGCAAACACGAGTTTTTAACAAAGGTCTGTGTGGTGTCCACTGCTTATCTGGTCCCACTTCAGTGGGAAACTTACTCTGAAGTGGCATCACCATCTACCCATGAGTGGAACTGGCTCTGTAGACCAGGCTGGCCTCGAACTCCCAGAGATCCTCCTACCTCTGCCTCCTGAGCACTGGGATAAAAGAAGAGGGTATATGATTTCACTGGCTAAGAAGCTGAAGTGAAATTGCATGTATCATAGCCACAGTCAGCAATGGTATAGTCAATACTTGTGGTTTTCACATTCTTTAATGCTTTTTCGGTGCTAGCGCCCACGCAGTTCTCTCCCAGCAGGCCTGGATAGGCTGGTGTCAAGCTGCAGGTCCTACAGTGAACAGCTGGGGAGCACAGGGCATGCTGCTCAGGAGAAGCCTTTGCCCTGTGTTTCCAAGCAGCAGACCCCACGCCCCACTCTGTTTTCATAAATGTATTTATAGGTCTGCTCTCAGCTTCATGGTCAGCTCTCTATTCCCACTTCTGCTAACAGATCCCATACAATTCTGACACACTACTTCTTGTTTTGTTTTATTATTAACTTACAATCAGAGCAAGTATTTACTTGATAGGCAAAATAAGTCAACATTTTGACATACCATATTCTGATTTATAATTTTCTCTAAGAACCCTCTAAAATTTTACTCACTTCAAAAGGCATAAAATTTCACTATTGCTTTACATTAAAATAATATAGTACAAAAATGCCCAAGTACATGCATACAACCAAGCAGAAACTGAGGCATAAGCAAGCTAGGTTATAAGCCAAAGGGCTTTAAGAATTTGCTCATACAGGGCAGAGTAATGCACGCCTGTAACCCCAGCACTTGGGAGGCAGTGGCAGGCAGTCTCTGAGATGAAGGCCAGCCTGGTCTGCAGAGTGAGTTCCTGGATAGGCAGGGCCACACAGAGAAGCCCTGTCTCAAAAACACACTTTTCATAGCTCTGCGTGGGCGCAGTCCACAGAGGAGTTACACAAGTTTAACGATGACACTTCCAGCCGGAAAATTCAAAATGTTAAAACTACAAGCATAAAGGAGTAAGCAGAAGAGTGAGTGCAAGCCCTGAGCTTCATGGTTAAATGGGATCCATTCTTTTTCATTTTAAAAGTAGAAGTATATACATACACACACAACGGGCCATCTTTTAAATCAAAACCCCTCCAAACTTTGAACCCCTGTATCTACTTTGTCTCCCTCCCTCCCTCCCTCCCTCCCTCTCTCCCCCACACCCACACATACTCATGAATATGCACATATAAGACAGAAACACACAACATGCATGAGGATCAGCTATAAATGTGCGAATATCAGCACAACAAAGCAAGGCCCGTATTAGAAAAATATGCTCACCAAAATTAATCCATAAAAAAATAGAAAACAGGATAAGCATGCTTACTTGACTGCCTCGTTGAGAGCACTTATATTTGTGTAGAGCATAACAGCCTCTGGGCTGGGGACTGTAGCGCAGTGGTAGGGTGTATCTAGGAGGCATGGATGGGGCCCTGAGTTTGCTTGGCAGCAACACTAACAGCCCAGTGCTCTTTCAGGTATGGTGGGCAGGCCTCTCTGGCCTGAATGCTGGTCAGGAGCCTGTGAGTGCCGAGACCACACAGACCAGTTGCCAGGTCTTTCTTTAATACAGTGAAGTAAGGCAGTGTTAAGTATCTACACAAGTTCTGTGTGCTCACTCTCCGTCTCTGTACCCGGTGGCACCTCCACATAAGGCCTCAAGATTTCAATTCTCCTGCCTCGGTTTCCCCAGGGCTGGGATTATAAGCACTCACCACCATTTGTTTGCTCTCTGAGTTGACAAAAGCACTTAGAAAATTAAGATTTCACCATCATAACCCTGATAAGGCAGCAAGCTCACATTTAGGTTACCGGTGGCTACCATATGCCCCCCTCCTTTTTTTTTTTTTTTTTTTTTTTAAAGATTTAACAGTGTTCTGCTTGCATATACACCTGCACACCAGAAGAGGGCACCAGAGTTCATTATAGATGGTTGTGAGGCACCATGTGGTTGATGGGAATTGAACTCAGGACCTCTGGAAGAGCAGACAGTGCTCTTAACATCTGAGCCATCTCTCCAGCCCCCGATATGCTCCTTTAAGGCACTCACTGAAGGAAAAGGCACCAGGAAACAGTTACCACAGCAAACAAGTGCTTGTGTTCAAAGCCACAGTCCACAGGGAAAGCTCCTTCCATTCTGGGCAACCCAAGCAGCAGCAACTGTTCATGGGGCCAGAGAGCAGTGTCACCTCGGTGGATCTTCACTAGTAAGTATGAATCTAGAAAAATCTTAAAAGGAATTTCTAAGAATAATATTCATATATTATAGCATGGAGCGCATTGCCCCCATCTCCCCCCCCCCCACACACACACACACAAGATCCAACAGAAATACATTTAGAAGTCTAATTTCAGACTTGGTCAGGGATACATTTAGGGCAGATCTGAACAGGATAAAATACCAGGGAAAGTTCCAGCAATGGGTGTGGCGGCTCAAGGGTTGGCAGGACAGGCACATGGTTTTTGTAGGGCTGCTGACTAACTGCTGTTTTAGGTCAGACCAGTGTCCCAGTCTTTATATGAACAACAACAAGAACGAAAGAAGGAGGAGGAGAAGGAAGAGGAGGAGGAGGAAGAGGAAGAGGAGAAGGAGGAGGAGAAGGAAGAGGAGGAGGAGGAGGAAGAGGAAGAGGAGGAGAAAAGACTGCACGAAAATCAGCAAGTCTGCGTTGAGCTTTGATGAAAATAACACTAACATTTGGCCAAGTGGTCTTAACTTGCTTAATCCAAAATGTCTGCATCTGAAAGTGAACTTGGAATTCTTGGCCAAGACAGATACAACTCACGGAGACTGAAGAGAAAACAACCGGGGCTGGGGGTCGGTGGTAGCACAGAGACAGACAGACAGACACACACACACACACACACACACACACACACATCACCTGAAGGAAGGAGAGATGCTCATGCACATTCAGACTGGCAGGAAGAGCATCACACTGTGCTATTATTATGAAAATATAATTTTTTATATCAATCCCCCCACACTTTTAACCAGACTTTCCTCTCAGGATGCTACCAGAGGATGAACAGTGGCAGGCTGACCACGATCAGCAGTGTACAGCAACACAAGCTCAGCACAGATAAGCCATCTTCAAATGGGAGGACCAAGGGGGCACAGAGGGTTACTGGGTCAGTGGTCTGGGGGAAGTGGCAGCTGGACGTTTCTCAAAAATGGAAATCCTTGCTGTACTCCAGCAGAAGGCCAGAGGCCTCACAGACAGCTAGAGGTGGAGCTAACAGGTCGGCCCTGCTGGAAAGGATGAGCAGGGTGGGACCAGCTACCGAAGTAAACAGCTGAATTCCCCTTCCCACCTCGCTATAACTCCCAACCCCAAAATAACAGTTGTAAAGAAGAAATTACAGTTTTGATTGGAAAATCTCTCACTTTACCCAGACTTTTAAGCTACAGGATTTTCAAACACCTTAGCAATGTTTTTCTGTCATAACCACAAGCACACTAAAAGCTCCCCAAATATCTACAAACCAAATAATGGAATACTTGTTATTTTAGCCATCCATATAAACACAAACACAGGCATGCACATTCCGAAAACAGAAGAGCCGCATGCAGACAGAGAACTGTGCGGTGAGTGTAGAACGAGCATCCACAATGGGGCATGCATCCCTTCTTCTGATGGCTAAAATGGCATGTCACAGAGGACGACGGGCAAAGCCAGGAAGCAGTGAGGGGAAATAGGCCGATGGAAAACAAAGTGACGCCACTGTGTTCTGCCAATAATATTTAGTAGTCACACCAGAATGGAAACAATGGAAAGATATACACAGTACAGTCAAGTTTTTCTAGAATAAAGTGATGCTAAAAAGCAGATGTGTAAGTGTGGGTAAGCGGCAGGCCTGGGATAAGAGCCCTCCGTGTCTCTAGTCTAGCTCAGGCATGCATCCCACTGATGGAACAAGAGCTTGTCACACTGCTATCCCTTGACTAGAGCCCCCAGCCTGAGTTCTAACCCAAATCATAAAGTATCTACAGGGCCCCACCCCGCCTTCCACCATACAGCTGTACGACCTGCTCTCTGAGCACCTGCCTTCCACCATACAGCTGTACGACCTGCTCTCTGAGCACCTGCCTTCCACCATACAGCTGTACGACCTACCCTCTGAGCACCTGCCTTCCACCATACAGCTGTACGACCTACCCTCTGAGCACCTGCCTTCCACCATACAGCTGTACGACCTGCCCTCTGAGCACCTGCCTTCCACCATACAGCTGTATGACCTACCCTCTGAGCACCTGCCTTCCACCATACAGCTGTACGACCTGCCCTCTGAGCACCTGCCTTCCACCATACAGCTGTACGACCTGCCCTCTGAGCACCTGCCTTCCACCATACAGCTGTACGACCTGCCCTCTGAGCACCTGCCTTCCACCATACAGCTGTACGACCTGCTCTCTGAGCACCTGCCTTCCACCATACAGCTGTACGACCTGCCCTCTGAGCACCTGCCTTCCACCATACAGCTGTACGACCTGCTCTCTGAGCACCTGCCTTCCACCATACAGCTGTACGACCTGCCCTCTGAGCGCCTGCCTTCCACCATACAGCTGTACGACCTGCCCTCTGAGCGCCTGCCTTCCACCATACAGCTGTACGACCTGCCCTCTGAGCACCTGCCTTCCACCATACAGCTGTACGACCTGCCCTCTGAGTACCCGCCTTCCACCATACAGCTGTACGACCTGCCCTCTGAGCACCTGCCTTCCACCATACAGCTGTACGACCTGCCCTCTGAGCGCCTGCCTTCCACCATACAGCTGTACGACCTACCCTCTGAGCGCCTGCCTTCCACCATACAGCTGTACGACCTGCTCTCTGAGCACCTGCCTTCCACCATACAGCTGTACGACCTGCCCTCTGAGCACCTGCCTTCCACCATACAGCTGTACGACCTACCCTCTGAGTACCCGCCTTCCACCATACAGCTGTACGACCTGCCCTCTGAGCACCTGCCTTCCACCATACAGCTGTACGACCTACCCTCTGAGTACCCGCCTTCCACCATACAGCTGTACGACCTGCCCTCTGAGCACCTGCCTTCCACCATACAGCTGTACAACCTACCCTCTGAGTACCCGCCTTCCACCATACAGCTGTATAACCTGCCCTCTGAGCACCCGCCTTCCACCATACAGCTGTACGACCTGCCCTCTGAGCACCCGCCTTCCACCATACAGCTGTACGACCTACCCTCTGAGCACCCGCCTTCCACCATACAGCTGTACGACCTGCCCTCTGAGTACCCGCCTTCCACCATACAGCTGTACGACCTGCCCTCTGAGCACCTGCCTTCCACCATACAGCTGTACGACCTGCCCTCTGAGCACCTGCCTTCCACCATACAGCTGTACGACCTGCCCTCTGAGTACCCGCCTTCCACCATACAGCTGTACGACCTACCCTCTGAGCACCTGCCTTCCACCATACAGCTGTACGACCTGCCCTCTGAGCACCTGCCTTCCACCATACAGCTGTACGACCTGCCCTCTGAGCACCTGCCTTCCACCATACAGCTGTACGACCTGCCCTCTGAGCACATCCTGATCTTTATCTTATCTTTGTGCCATCCCATGGGCTACCTGGGCCGGGCTGCAGCATCCTGAGACATGTAGAGTCATCCTTTGATATCTGTGGGTACTGATTCCAGGACTCCAAATACCAAACCCACAGCTGTCTCCTGTATAAAATGATATGGCATTTGTGCATCACCTGTGTGATTCTGCCATATGCTTAAAATCATCTGCAGATTACTTACAGTACAAGACCACCTTAAAAATTCTATCCTATGCCACACCAAGCCAAATCTTGCCGAATTGACTAGCTGCTTACTCCCCACCCAAGCATGAAAAGTAAGCCAAAGTCTCACCAGGGCAAGAGACCACCTGTGGTCCTAAAGCCGCAAGGAAACTACATGCCATGACAGAGTACCCAGGAATCCACTGGAGAACCTCCCCACAAGCCCCCCCACTAACACACACACCACGCACACTGTTTCACAGTGACCTTGGGAAACGCTGAGTCCCCGGAAGGTGAGCTTGCTCACCAGGTGCTGTATCTACCACAGTGAGCGTCTTGTGCGCTCTGACATCACTTCCAGCAGTTCTACACCAGGCTTACTGTGGTGATGCCTAGAGAAAAAACAGCAACAGCTGTCTATCCATCAGCACACAGTCAGCCATTGGCCACCATCAGACACACACTCCGGAGTCATCTACACGAAAGGATGGTACACTGTAGGACTCAAGACCTACACTGTAGGTCTTAAATCATTGACCTAGATTTTGTTTTTATCTCAGTAAAGGTTCTGGCAACACCACCCTGGTGAGCGGGAACCAGGTGAGGAGGGGCAGAGGAGAGAACGGGCGTTCTGAGAGGCCTTGACAGGAACCTGGAAGTCTGCCTTCACTGTAGCTGTGTGCTGAACGGCTTGAGCAGAGTCAGCGTCAGGAGTGTCCATGCTGTGTAGCATCTGACAGGACCAGTGCTGCAATGGAGCCTCCTCCCATGCATACACACTGGATTCAGTGACACGTCTCACTCGGTCCCCGTGTGCCAGAATCAGGTCCAGGCCCTGGGAGCTTTCAGCTCACTGGCTATCTTCCATTTCTACACCTACTTTTCAGTCAAGTCCACCCCAGAGCAGTTTCCAAAGGCAAACAAACCTCTGCTCTAGCTATGCACACCTTTTTTAGGTGGCACTTCCAAGCTTCAGGATTCGAAGTCATCGGAAAACGCGTTCTGCTTAAACGTGGGCCTGTCACGAGCTTTATAAAAGCAAGGGAAGAAAGAAAGCACTCGGGCTCTGATTCCTGCTGTGTCCCCAGACACTCTGGCTTCCCTCTGTCTCAGAACACTTGGGCTCAGCCTCCATTAGAGAGCAGCATGTGAATGCTGAGCCTGCCCTCTAGACCTAGAGGAGGCAGCTCCACCCTAGAGGAGGCGGCTCCACCCTCCAGCGCTAGCAATGGCGCCTTGACCTGCCAACGGTGCTAAGCAGGAATCTTTACTGAGCCCCAGCTCCCTCTCTGCAACATGCCACTGTGTCTAACCTCTCCACTAACCAAGCTCACCCAGCCTGTCCCTGCTGACGGAAATCCATCAGCAGAGGATTTCCATGTTCGCCCATGGGAGGCAGCAGGCCTGGAGGAGTCCTGTCTGTCTAATGTTCCTGCGCATGCTTACTGACTGGCCTGTCCTTTCATTTCTGTGTGGACGGCAAGGGGCCTGCGGCGGGTGCTCAGCAGATGGCTGTGAAGCTGAGCTGTGAGAAGCTCAAGAGGGAGGCAGAGCCGTAACTAGACTTGCTCACTTTTGTATTTGCTGCTCTGACCTCAAAGGGAGCAGAGGTGAGCGTACTCGGCTCAAGGATGCTGGCTTCACATTGCCCCAGACGACTGGACCGCCCTGGAGCAGACACGTGAGCCTTTACAGTCACTGAACAAGAGACAGCCATGCTGCCAATTCATTTGCATTCACAGAGACAGAAGAAATCCTAGGCGTCAGACCAGGGACTACAGAGATAGCTTGGCAGCTGAGAGCCTGTTCTGCTCTTGAAGAGCACCGGGACTAGGTTCTCGGCGCTCACAGAGAAGGTAACAACTCTAGCTCCTGAACGTCCGATGCCCTCTCTGTCCTCCAGGGGCACCAGGCACACACATGGTGCGTAGTACACATGCAGGCAAACACTCATGCATACAAAATTAAAATTTTTTAAATACTTTTTTTTTTTTTTTTAAAGAAAAACTCAGTGTAGTAGAGATGGGAGGGACCTGGGGAATAGTCCACCTGCTGGGAGGGGACTTCACTTCTCTAGGTAACTGTAAAATAACTACAGGTGGTGTAGAAGCAACGGGGAGGCTGACCTCTGCATCCCTAGGTATTCATGACATGCAGTTTTCTTCTGCACGATGCTAGCGCAGAGGACAATTTCTACCTTATATACTATGACTAAAACGATGGCAGTGAGGGCACATGAATGGAAAGGGGAAAGGAAAGGAAATGGCACTTATCAAGTGCTGAGTATGAGAGCAACTTAGAGAAACCCAACTGCTAACCTCCCGTTCACAGAAAAGAGAAGTGAGTATGGAAAAGTTAAGATGTCTTGAGAACTGTTTCTTTTTATTTCACGTGTAAGCGTGTGTGTGTGTGTGTGTGTGTGTGTGTGTGTGTGTGGTGTGTGTGTGTCCACATGTGTGCATGCAGGAACTGTGTGCTGTATGATGTGTGTAGAAGTCACAAGACAACCCTTGAGAGTTGGTTCTCTCCTGCCACTGGGTTCTGGGGACCTGGTCATCAAGCCTGCACAGCAAAGAACTGACCTGCGCAGACATCTCCCAAACCCTGAGCTCTTCTTCCATATACGCTTGGCCTTCTCCCATAATATGACGTGGAAACCTGAGGTATTCTGGGACCCGTTTAAAAAGAGACTGACTCTTACTTTATGTGTGTGTGCTTGAGTGTGTACCTGTGTGCTGTATACAGTACCCATGGGGGCCAGAGGAGGAGTTCAGACCCCTGGAGCGAGAGCTGGGAACTGACCCTGAACCTCTGAAGAGCAAACAGCCAGTGCTCAAGGCCTCTGAGCCACCTCTCCAGTCTCTGGGACACATCCTTAGCCACAGCAGTGGGAAAGCAACTGGGGTCTCAGCAGATGCCACCAGCAGCATCTAGAATGTGGACTGCCTCTATCCCTAGGTGGAAGACAACACAGCCGGGCAATGTGAGACAGGACAGAGCACACCGTGCAGGCCTTGTGTTCCTAGTTCACAAAGTGAGATTTAGCCACATAAACTTAACCTTCCTTCATACTAGTCCCTGACTGTTACGTGACGTTGGAGCTGGCAAGCCATCACTGTCATCCCCAATAAACAAAGGTGACAATGATTGACTGGACTTTTAGGTACTAGCTCTGCACTGTTAAATACTCAACACTCTCTCCTTGAGGAAACAGACACACCACCCGGCTGCTGGAGGTGGGCTTGCTCGCAGCGCGCGTGATTACGGCCTTTTTAATGATACTCCATCTTGTAATTCCACCATTAGGCAACAAAACACAAACTCAGAGCACCATTTTCCACTCTCGCGATCTTTCTCTATGCATCTAATTCCCAGAAGTTTACAAAGAACTTGCTTGTATGATACCCTGGGCTAGGGAAAGGGAGCTGGGCAATGGAGCCTCGGAGACTCAGAGCCTTTGGGGCCTTAGAGGTAAGAGGAACGGGAAGAGGTGGTGAGTGGCTGTGCTAGGGAGGAGGGCATCACGCCCCAGGCTAACCGGGCTCCTTTCCGCGGACTATGTTCCTTAACTGGATCTCCTGCCATACTTCATTCCCTAGGTTCAGAAATCCAATCAACACAGGATTACAGGATAGCCAACTTACACAAAATTGTTTTTAAAGTCTGCCCCCTTAACTCAGGGCTCGGTGGGGGGGGGGGGGGTCAGTGGATTACAGGATAGCCAACTTACACAAAATTGTTTTTAAAGTCTGCCCCTTAACTCAGGGCTCGGCGGGGGGGGGGGGGGGTCAGTGGTTAGGAGCGTGTTTTTTTCTTGAAGAGGGCCCAAGTTGAGTTCTCAGCACCCAAATCAGGCAGCCTATAGTCACCTGCAGCTCCAGCCACAGGATATTTAAGGTTATCGGCGGCACTCCACAGTCACTTGTGCTCACACATGCACACATCTACACAGAGGCACATATACACACATAATTTACAATGAAAAAAAAACTTTAAAAAGTGTTTTAAAAAGTCTTTGCATTAGCCAAAAGCATCAATTCCTCCACCTAATCAGTACATGGATATTTTGTTTTCTTTCTCTCAGTGAAATAAATGATCACTTTGGATTACTGAATATAAATCTTCAAAGCTTCTACTTCAAATTAAGTGTAAAAAGATTTATGAATCTGGTTACACAGCTACTGTTTAAGTGAAACCTGGCATAGCTGGTTTTCTTTGTCTTTGTTGTTTTAAGTTTCCCCAGGGCAGATCTTCATGATTCAGGCTCTCCTTCCCTTCCTTTCCTGCGGGTCTACAATGATCACTGGGTGAGAATGAACAGAAGGTGTGCAGGCAGCAGCCCCCAGCCTCCGCCCACTTGTGACCACCGGGCTGTCTGGACAAGCGAGTGGGCCCGTAATAACCCAGGAGAGGCGCAGAAGAACCATCAGGCGCCCAGGAGAGAGCCAGCTTAGAACATCTGTCCAGCTCAACATGTTTCCTGACCTTGTTGTGGGTCCTGGGCCTAAACACAGCGAGAGAAGCCTTAGGCTAAGAGAGCAACAAGAGAGAAACTGGCGGCTGGGCAGCACAGACCTGTGCTGAGACAGTCTTCCCAGACAACAGGAAGGAAGACTGGACCTAGAGCAACCACCTCAGTGCTGAGACCTCAGGCACAGGTCCAGGGAACAAAGCCAGCTGACAAGTATGGAGAAGTGAGGGAGGGTGGCAGCCCCGGACTGGAGAACAGCCTGTACTCCTGAAAATCAGCTGAGGGACTAACGCAAACAGCCAAAGCATTTACTAGGCCGGATACTTCAACCTCCAGGTAGAACTTTAAAGATCTCCTCCCATCTAAGCTCTGATAGGGTATCTGGCCCCGGAAAGATTATTTTAGAAAACTGAGAAACTGCAATTAAATACGACCCTGTGAACTTTGTTTCTTCAGAGGTCAGATGCTAAGACCACTCACTCACCCTGTGGAGACTGAAAGCCTGAGCCCCTCCTAACAGCCCAGCAATTTGGAAGCCTGTCCTGCTCTGGGACGTCTTAGGGAATGGTTGTCAACAAAGTTCAATGCAACGCTAGTCCTTAGAGTTATACTGGTGACAGAGGCTTTCGGGTGTCTGGCTTTCTCTGGAGAGCAATGCCCCAGGCCTGCCTCGTCTCAGATACAGGCACAGGCTCAAGGTTTAAATAATCTCATGAAAGAAACAACATGAGGGAGGAACCCACATCTGAAGGCCAGCTCTAATGGCTGATCTTAGTGTGTATCATGCTATTTGTTAAAACACATGGCTTGCTTCTTTGGGGTGGCAGTAAAGCCCATTTTAACAGAGCAACCTGTCCCTTATGAAAGTGGTAGCGAAAATGACTGTCACCCGTTAAATTTCATCTTAGCGGCAAGCAAGCCAGTAGGGCAAAACATGTGCAAGCCGACTCTAGTTCAGGGGAGAATTCCCCAGGCAACATTCTCCCAAGAGACTGACAGTACCAGTGGGGACCCAAGCTAACCAAAGATCTTTACCTGTGGAGAATACCTAGTTTAGAAAGTATTTAGTGAGGGCAGACAATCAG
The DNA here is from genome assembly GCF_903995435.1 of Acomys russatus. Lineage (NCBI taxonomy): Eukaryota > Metazoa > Chordata > Mammalia > Rodentia > Muridae > Acomys > Acomys russatus. The sequence continues at coordinate 69,243,185 of NC_067149.1, read as the reverse complement.
TGACTGTCAAACAAGGCAACAGGGAAGCACTGGGTCTGTCTGTCTGTCTGGGGAAATGCATGCATTCCCTGTTGAGCAGGGAGGTTTCAATACTCTACTTCACCTCAACAGTAATGGTCACTACAACCTCTTATACAAGCAGAAAGGACCCTCGGCTCCCTCTCTGTCCTCGCTGCTATAGGCCTAAAGTGGCCCGGATGACGAGTGGCATAACAGGGAGGAATGTGAGCCATTCTTCCTAGACTCAACTTCCTGCAGGCATGGCAGTTTTATTAAAAGACAATGGTATTTTAGAACATTTGTCAGGGGAGGCAAAACTGGACTAACTTAAGAGAAAGGAGAAAAGTTTTAGCTTTGCCTGGTCTCTGGCAAATAAGGCACGGTTGTTATCTCAGTGCCCAGGGCTGAGACAGTATGTACCAGTGACACCAAAACCTGACACACGCAGCAATGAGGAATAAGATGCATTTAAAAAGTGTAATGAAAATACAGAGTAGGGCAGAAGCCAAGATCTGCAGAGAGGGACTTGGCAGACCCTGGACCAACCAGAGACACGGAGAGTGCGGAGGAGAAAAGAAACACATCCCACGTCTCTGACTGTGTCACTGGACAGTATCCGAGCAGCTAAAGGACCTGCCAGAAAAGGCAGCTGTGAGCTCTTGGGATAAACAGTCCGTCCAAAGCACTGGAGAGCTCAAAGTATCAAAAGCACACAGCCAAACGAGGCTTCTGTGGAAGACGGGGAGTGTGTGAGAAGGGCGAGGCAAACACAAGGCCTTAAAGTAAGAACCGAGCCTTAGAGTAAGAACGCAGCACAAGCTCAGAGCTTAGACTGCGTCAGACATTCCACCAAACAGACCAGGGGTGCTGCTGATTGTAGAAACCAGCGCCAGGACATCCTGTGGGGCCAGACAAGGAGCTAAATTCAATCAACTTAGAACCATGTTTCTGGTTCATGGAAGACTTCTGAACAAGCCCAGATGTTCCTGTGAGGCTAGCTGCATCGAGGCTCACATCGTCTGTGAGGGGCTCAGCTGTGCTCCCCAAAAGTTGTATACTGAAGCCCCGACTTCTGGAAACTCAGAATGTGACCCTATATAAACACAGAATCTGCAGAGAACTAATGAGGTTAAATGAAGCCTTCAGGGTGGGACCTAGCCCAATGTGACTGGTATCCTCGCATGAGGAAGAAATCTGGGCATGAAGAAGACACATATCGGGGTAAGATAGGGAGAAACTGGCCTCACACAAAGAGCAAGACCTGGAGTGTCTCCTTCCTCACAGTCTGACCTCAGCCAGCCTCCAACACCCAGAACTTTTCAGAGTACAGGTGGCCTGAGAAACACCGCAGCATCCAAAATAACTGTATGACCCTACGTGCTAATTCAGTTGAATACAGATTGGCCACAAGATCAAGACACGGGCACACTGGGACGTTTGATACATCAAAGCCATAGTTGTAGTATCAACATGGAAACCGACAAAGAAGACGCCTACTTTGTGCGTCCCTGGGATGACTCAGGGCTAGCAAGAATCTGGCCTCCTCCCACTTCTACTGTGCCAAGTCTCAAACACTTCTAGCCATTTCCACAAGAGCAAACATGCCAGATCAAAGAATGACGCTCCTGGCATGTTGGAGGCCCTCCACGTAGTAAAGTCACAGTGGGCTAAGGACTGCCAGTGCTAGAGGCCTTCCAGACTGTAAAGCACACCTGATCCTCAACTGTAACCCACAGCTATTAGCAAGCAGCAGTCACCACCACACTGGCTTGAAAGACAGTTACGACGTCACACTGGTCACAGGAAGAACCCTTCTACCACACAGTGGCAGAAGTTTCATATCTACTGGGAGCGGTGCATCACTGGACTCCCAGGGACTTCTAGAGACTTCTAGAGACTGCCCTTTGTTCTTCAGATGCGGTAGGTCAAACAGGCCGATTTTAACTTGAAAGCAAACAGACAGCTGCGGTTGGGTCCCTGTCCTGAATGTGAGTTATGCCCTGGAGCAGGCCGACCCCCCATCTTGGGCCAACAGTCACTGAAACTCAGCTGGTTACGCACTGGGCGCTCTCTGTGGACCAGTGGTAACATTTTCTCAATACCATTTTTTCAGCTTTAATCTAAATAAAATGTCATTTTGGAGAGTCACATTGACCCCCTCTCCCACGAATATCCTTGAGATGGATGCTCTTATGTCACTGACCTAAGATTACCACTGCAAAGGACTTAGACACATTTGGTTCGGGAAATGAGGTCATCAGCTCAACTGCAGTGTAAAGAAATAGACTGAGACTGGCAGTGCTGAGGGCCAGGTAACGTAGGGCCATCTGGGGAAGTTAAAGGGCTCTGAGGCACAGAGGTGGCTTGATAGAACTTATGTTTCTAAAACCGCTCCTTAGCTTTTCTGAAGGAACCCAGAGAGAGTGTGAGAAAGTCTACCTGAGAACTAGACAGGACAGAGCTGGGAAGGGGGGAGTGACAGTCAGGACACTTGAAGAGGCAGAATCTGCAGGGCTTCCTGAGAGACAGTACAGGGACAAAAGCTGCAGGTGGAGTGTAACCAGGAGGATGCCCGGCCTGGGGCATGAGAGGGACTGGCAGATACTGCGGCTGCTTATGGATAACACTGGAGGAAGAGCAAATCTAATGGTGAAGGTCATAAATTCAGTACTAGAGTTGAGACTTCTGTAAAGTGATATGTTAAAATGCTCTTCAGTGTTATGTTGGTACTAAAATATAACACGCTAGATTTATGTTTTCAAAAGTAAAACTGGAAAATGCACCAAGCCTACAAGCTGCTTCTAAGTCAGGAAGCTCCCTCCCTCAAACTACTGTCCATGGCCACACTCCTGCCCTGCTCCATTCCTGTCCCGCCCCCAGCATATTTTTGGTGAGACCAGTTGCTCTGAGAGTAAAGAAGTCTCATAAGGAAGAAAAGGGTAGGTAGGTCATCAAGATCATGTGACAGACGAGTCATCACCCTCCCTATTTTGCTACTGCAGTTTGTTCTCATAATCTGTGGGTTCTTCTTAAATAAAACACCCAATTCATTAAGAGCAAACATTCTCAGACTCCACCCAGACCTACTGAACTAGAAACTCTGAGGGTGGAGCTGGAAACTGTATTGGAACAAGTCCTCTGGGTGACAAGGAAACACACTCAAGCTCAGAAACCAGTAAGGTGTCCACTTCCATCTATTTGCTGTACTTTCCTCTCTATTAGGGGTTCCTCGATACTCGCGAGCTGCATTCACTCTCACCAGCAATGCCACCCTCCCTGTGAGATCTCACAGTCATGAGGCGGCACCCTTCCGACCTACGCTCCCTTGGTTCCCACCCTACTGCACCATGCTGAGCATACAGCCTTGATTCCCTGCCGCTTAGGGCACTCCTCACAGCATCTGATTACTAGAGCAGAGGCTGGTGATCTCACGGGGAGATCAAAAGTGTAGAACACTTGAGAGGCTGAGAAGGGTGGGTCAGGAATACTGCCCCTTGGGGTGTCCAGGCTCACTGTGCAGAGCTGGACTGCTGGGGGGGGCATCTGGGCATGGGTGAGTACAATGCAGAATCTCCTTCAATAGTGAGTGCGCCTTCTGGAGGGGGCATGAGTGTGTGAGTGTGTGTGTGTGTGTGCACGCGTGTGAGTGTGACATCTTCCTGGAGACAGCTCATTTAATTGGGGGAAACAAAGGCTATTTAAACCTTTGGGGGTGGTTAGAGGCTTCCAGGGTGAGTGTGCATCACTGGCCAGGATCAAGGTGCTAGGAATACCTTACTTGCATAATGAAGAATTCCAGGTGCTGCTGGACACATCCTTATAAGGAGAAATGACGGTTAACCTGAAACCTGGCTGCCAGGCTATGTGACCACCTCAAAGGTGGCAGAGGTGAGGGACGGGGAGGGGGGTAGGCTCCATGCCCTGGGCATCAGGCCCAGGGCAGGGAGGGAGCAGTCCTACTCCTGCCGGTCTCAAGATGAGGCTGTCAGGGTGTGGGCACAACTTGACCTCACTCTTGCTCCATGTCAGCTCTCAGTCTGACGATAAATTCTAGGCCAGCCTGGGCTACAGAGTAAGACCCTGTCTCAACACACACAATTACCAGGAACATTCTGTTCCTAGTCTATTTAACCAGAAACTCCTTGGAATAGGGCATAAGAACCCACACTTGCAATATGCAGTAGGATTTAATCTTTACATCTGTAAATGAAATTCAACTTGATAATTAACCTCGGATCAGATCAGCTGCCTCCGGGTTTATAAGAACACTGGGATAAACTAAAAAAAAGGGGGGGGGGATATGATTTTGCTCTAGCCTGTGGCCCACTTCTTAAATGTATTCTGTAGGTTGTGAGTCTTAAAACAACCACCTCGTACTTTGTGTTCGCTCTAGATTTATCTATGAATACTCTGGGCTCATTTTCTTATCAGGTAAGAGTTTTCCCTACTTCAAACTTACAGTTTTAAATTCCAGGCTGCTGAACTTTATTTTCAGCCCAGATATTGTGAGGCCACATTGAAGGTATTTTCTCGTCTATTTTCCTTGACTTAAGTAATTTGTAAATTGCCAGAGCTCCTGCAAGCTTCAGCAAATGTTAGCTGGAATTTCTTCCCGATAGGTAGCAAACGAGGATGTTATTTGTCAGCACCACGCTCTGCCCCACGCCATCCCGGCTTTAGCTATGGAAGTTAACATTCTTCTTAACCACTGTTCCCTGCCCATGAGCTGTACCTTTCTCCACTCCCATGTACCTGAAGACAGGCAGTCAAAATAATCACCCAGAAGTATATATAATAAACATCAGAAGTAAGTGATTTTTAACACTGCTGGGGGGAAAAAAGAGAGAGAGAAAGAAATGGCTGTAACACAAAAAGAAAAAATGCAAGCTCTTTACAAAAATTCTCACTGAGTCTTCTTGAAGCAAGTTGTGCCTGTCTTTCCCTTGCCAAACACACGGCAATCCTTTTCCTAAAAGCTGCACTGTCTAGTTAAGATGCACATAAACCATGGGTGACAGACGCACATGAGAAAGTGTACACACATTCACTCACCCGCACATACTCCTGAAGTTTATGAAAACTATTAGCTTATGGCTAGCTTATCCTTTCTTGACTTTGACTACAGATTTGTCAAATGCCATTTCCAGGTCATTTTAAGAAAATAGCTTTAACACCTGTTCACAATTCACATTCATGCATCAGCTCATGCAAGCTTGCAAGAACATTTTTAATTGAAATATAATCTATATATAGCCAACATTGCCCCTTTGAGGTGTACAGGCTAGTAAATTCTGACAATGCATGCAGCTGTGTAGCCACTACCACGGCTGATGAGCCTTGTTGCTCAAGGTACGCACCAGGTGTGGCTACTACTGCGCATGGGGCTGGAGACTGCGCAGGCTCCAAATCAGGGACGGTTTAAATGTAAGATAAATAGCCAGCATCAAAGAAATGGCTGAGAAAATGAAAAGAGCTTAATATTTTATGAAATTACAGTACTTTATATGAATTACTATAAGTAGAGCAAAAATAATCTTACCCAAGTCTTTCCTCCTTTATGTGCCTATTAGAAAATAAAAATTTAATGACTGCACTTGTGCCTCAAATTGCCCTTTACTGACAGATGGTTTCCCTGTGCCCATTGAGGGAAATACCACATCCCAGCCCCAGCGCCAGGCAACTACCAATTACCTTGTATACCTAAAATATTTATTTTTAAGAGATTTTAAAATATTTCCCTTAAAATACCTATCCTGTAACTTGTAAGTTTTCTTAAACATTTTGTGGAGGCTTTTAAACATAATATTTAATGTTCATTTTTAACTTCACAGAAGTTTTTAAAGATTCATCTATAATATTTGCTAATCGGTATCAAGTTAATTAACTGGCCTCAAATGTACATGGGGCACTAAGCTGTCTTCCAGCGGATGTGTGTAGTGGTCCTCGAGTGAACGGAGGCCATTGTGCACACACACAACAGCGTCTATTCACAGATGCCGCGGGAGATCTGAGCCAGAGGTGGGGAAACTCCCAGAGCTTAATTTTTCTTAGCCTGGGGAAGTGAAGCAAAAGCTTTATCTGTGCAGTAAGCCGGGTAGAAACACACAGTGCAGAGCCAGCAGAAGTGGGAGGGAAGCAGGGTGTTCTGACTGGCAGCCGGCCGATGAGGGAGGACTCTGTGGCGCTCAGTGACACAGCCAGAGCCAGGCAACTGCCTCCTGCCCGACTCTTTCCAGCCCTGTCTGCTCTGCCCCAGGTCCCTTCTAACTAAACTGAAAAGAATTATTATTTATAGCAGGCATAGGCTAGGCGAGTGCTCTATCACTGAGCTACACCCCCAGCCCTGAACCCCACTTTCCATTAGGTTAACTTGGGAACTGGGCGCCAGCACCTCTGCTTCTCAATCTTCGTTTCTCATTAGCCAACCTTGAGCGTTTCCACCCTCCCCTCAGCCCTGACCCATTTCCACCTTCTTCCTCACAGCGCCATGAGGACTAGAACGAACAAGGACTGGCTGCATTTTTAGCATCTTGCTACTACTCTCCTAAGGAAAGACCACTCTCCAGTTTCCTGTTTCCTGAGGAGCCTACTTCCTCCCCATCTTTCCTGTCAAACATTTCTTTTAAAGTAGAAAACATCGCAAAGGGAGGACTGTCAGCCGTCGACAGCGTCCACAGTTTCTGAAGATCCAGAGCAGATGGCACTCATGTCGCCCTCCTAGGCACAGGACCCCTTTCTGGGACTGTGCTCTCAGATGGCCAAATGCACTCAGAAGGGAAGTCTACACCAAGGCTCCCATGCTAAACTGGGTAGGAAAACTAACTCAGGGTTCCTCTGCTATGATTCCTGCAGTCTCAGGTGTTTGCTGTCTGGAGCCATGCTGGCAGGAACAGGCACTAACTAGAATGTTCATTCACCTTGTGTTTGCAGAGGCAAACTTCACATAAACAGAATTATGATTAATAAATGCAGGTGGAAATTATTCTGTATGAAATGTTAAATAACTCTTTTTCTTTGGGGCCGGGCACTACCAAAGCAAGGCAGTGGAGAGGTTTGTGTGCTTAATTAACTATGGAAAGGAATAAATCGCTCTGAATGGCTAATACAACCCCCCATCGCCCATCTCTCTGCAGGAAAGATGTCTGTTTCACAGAGGAAGCAGAATCAGGTTAAAATCATCCCATGGGGAGCTGACTCGGCAATGAGAGTTAACTGCTCCTGCTGAGGACTCCTGGGAGGGTCTCAGCTCCCACATCAGCAGACTCTAGAAACAGGGATCCTAGACTCGGGGGCATCTATGTAGTGTGATTGCACAGGCACACACGTACACCAGATAATAAAGAAATAAATATATAATTTGCTGCTGCTGCAGCAAACATAAGAGTGGCAGAACATAAGAAGTCTGGAACTTGACAGACGCTCGGTTGTTGGACTTCAAAAATATGTAAATAAATGAACTATAATCCAATACAAGCTGAGGCAGGAGGATCACAAGTACAAGGCCAGCCTGAGCTACATACAATCTTCCTGCCAGTGTCTCCCAGGGCTATGTTATAGGTACGTATCCCATGGCCCGCTAAAACACTTCATTAATTTCAAAAACAGCACAGTAAGTGAGTAGCCTGAATTCTCTAGAGACACAGAAACAATAGGAGATTTTAATGCACAAAGAGACCAGTTACAAGGAATTTCTGAGAAGTCCCAAGATCTGGCTCCTGTTGTTTAGAGACCCAGCACAGCAGTGAGAACCCAAGTAACATGTGGCAGACTTAACTGCAATCTTAAGGGACGGAAATGGGGGGGAATGTGGGAATGATCTCCTGGAAGTGACTGACTGTAACAAATGGTGTTCAGCCTACCACTGTATGTGCACAGAATACTCTGGAAGTGAAGGGATAGATCCTGGTCCTTCACATGTTTCTGACCATAACTTGGTTCCTTTGTTGCCATAGTAACCAACAATCTTAGAACACAGAATTCTCAGAAGCAGTTGGGCTTCATATCCTTAAGACATGGGACCTGAAGGGTTTCTTACACCTTTGCTTATGTCTCAGGAGCTGGAAGCGTCTGTCTCACGTGGGCAGCCCTCAAAGCAGGCCATGACAGAGGCATGTGCATGGGCGTGTGCGTGTGTGTGTGTGTGTGTGTGTGTGTGTGTGTGTGTGGTGTCTTCCAGCTCTACTTACAGGGGATGATGGGAAATGCAGAATAAACATGCTACTAGATGGTGGGAGGATGGGCGCGTGCGTGGCAGTCACCTTTCCAGAAAGCAGTCTGTTCTCAACTACTATAAGACTGTGTATTTGTGATCTTTGGTCCACTAACCCCATGTACCACTTAATGGTCTTAAGTAACCTAGTGGTCATTAATCATCTAAGTTAATAATTATTAGTAGGTGACACCTAAGGCTATTTAATAGTAGTTAAGAATGTAGAACAGGCATATTATTATAAACTTGATAATAAATTTCTGCTGATGTGAGAACCACATATATTTTAATATATATCTATACATATATGTGCACAAATATACGTATATATTAAGAAATTAGTTACTGCCAGGCGTGGTGGCGCACACCTTTAATTCCAGCACTCGGGAGGCAGAGGCAGGCAGATCGCTGTGAGTTTGAGGCCAGCCTGGTCTACAAAGTGAATCCAGGACAGCCAGGGCTACACAGAGAAACCCTGTCTCAAAAAACCAAAAAGGAAAAAAAAAATTAGTTACCTTGACCTCAGGATAGTGGGCTGAAGGTACATTGAACTGCACTCACACTTCTGTTATTTTCAAGTTTCCCATTTACGATTCTAAGACCTGTCAGCTACTGTCAACCACGGGAAGCATCAAGAAGCAATGCCCAGAGGGTTTCTGTCATGCTGTGAGGTGTCTACAGAGGCAGAGGGGACAGGCGGGTGGACTCTACTGCATGGAGTGGGGTGGTTCCAAGCAGGCAGCAGGGTAAGCCACACAGCTCTTTCCTCCCTGATATCACACTAACTTTCTCTTCTGAAGTTCCCCGAGTCAAGGAAGACCTGAGACGGGAGACCCTGAGCGCCATGACAGCCTCGCCCTCCAGCAGTGACTACAGCAGCGCAGAGGACTCAGCTTCCGAATGCAAATCTAACCAGAGCCTCTCAGTGGGACACTTCCCCTCTGAGAACATGTTCTCCTACGAGGACGGGGACATGGTCTCCTGTGAGGAGACGGCCTCTGCGGATTCTGTGGTCCACTTCCTCCCTCCTGCCCAAGGCACCTGGGGGACAGAGAGTTTAAGGAGACTACTCAGGAAGCGACACCAGATGGAGCACGATCCAGAGCAGTTCTGCAAGCTCAGCATCATGCCGGCCTGGGATAATGATGTGGGCTCCAACCAAGCGGACTCTCTGGCTAACCTGGACCTAAATGGCTATAGCCAGTGGGTGGACAAGTGGCCGAAAGACAGGACAAAACTGACTCTCTGCAAACTGGATAACCTAGTACAGAAACTTGAGACAGTTGAGAAAACTCCGAGAAGCTGGGCAACCTGACGACTGTGTGCTCCCTGAGTCTACTTACGAGGAAGACATCTACCTGAACAGCAGCCCCCCTCCACAGACAGCTCAAGTCAGTCACGAAGAACGTGACGCTTGTCAAGACTTGCCCAAGTACAAAGCGCAGGAAAATCGAGATATGTGTCAGGTCCTACAGGATCCTCCAAGGCTACAGAAAGATGAAATTGAGGTGAGCGCAGAGATGCCTCCCAGGAGAGCAAGGGCATGTCTGGGGAAGAGAGGGTTAGACAGTGGAGCCTCGCTACCTGCTGTGAGGCAAGGTGGGCCCCAGGAGCTAGGGCAGGGAGGGAGGGAAGATGGTAGGAACAGCCACATGAACAGTGAATGTGTGGGTGCTCAAGGCAGCAGGTCTGGAAGCTTTGCTGTATTTGGGCTGTTCTGGGCAAACGGGCTTGGATTCTATGAGCAGCAAGACCAACCGCTGCTGACGCTGCGCGTATCTAACTCATCCTGTTTTCTCAGCAGGAGACAAGGCAGACAACAGAGAGCTCCTTGGAGATCTCCTCCATGTCATCTGCTCAGGCAGAGGAGCCTTCCCGCTCACACGGCACATCCTGTCTGAACTTTCGGTGGGTATTCCACTGGCTGAGGACACAAGTCTTCTCCCGATGGAGGCGAGAGCACCCTAGGCAGGCTACCATCAGCTGGCACCAGAAAGCAGTGAGGAAGATACAGTCTCTTAGAGGCAATAGAATCCGACCCCAAGAATGATTGAGTTTACCTGACACCCCCAGATTTTCAAACTTTTGAAGCCCCTTGCTCCACATCTCTAAGAGGTGTGTGTTGTTCCCTCCCCCACCTCGCAAAATGAGGAAATCAAGACTTGAAGCACGCAGAGGGAGTTTCCATTCTCCAGTCCCTTCTGAGCCAGCTGCTTATAACAGCCAGCGTGCTGGGAACAACAAGTGTGCCTGAAGCAGTCTGGTGCCCTGGATCACCAAAACCGCTGTCTCCACGTTAGACCCATGGCTGCAAAAAGCTCTACCTATACCCGCGAAAGCACAACCCACGCCACGCACCATGGTGGGAGGCTGGAAGGACGCATGCTGTTTCCTGGAAATGAGGGTCAGGGTCAACAAAAGAAAAAGTAAGCACATATCAAGTAAACAAAACAGAGCAAACTGTTGAAAAAAGGAGGAGAAAGGAAGGGTGGGACTATTCATTTAGGAAGCAAAATACTACCTGCATTTTCCAACAATGAACTCAGCCGTCTACATCCAACAAGCATATTTCAGCCTGAGTGAAAGTAATTTGCTGGGAGAAGACACAACAGAGGTCTGTGCTTATTGAGGGAGAAAGCCTGTGGGGATGGTTGAGCAGGACCCCATTTCCACCAAGCCCACATCTCATCTGTACTGAAGAATAAGCCCACCACTTTAGTACAATTTCTGGCTCCTGCTTACTCAATTTGACCTCTGGAAGTATGTGCCAATAGGAAATATTCCAGCACTGCTCAGTTCATTTAAGTGCCCAATATGTTATCCAACGTGTGCACACTGGGGGTGGGGCTGGCCGCGGCAAGCACCGAAAGCAGAAAGAGTGAGCTCGAAGTGGCCATTGGAAGAAAAGACCCTCAAGCCTCCTGTAAAATTACTATAATTGTCAGGAACATGCTAATCTCATTAATCAATAAATTTTGAGATCTATTACCTTATGACTGAAAACTAAAATCATCCCTTTTGTGTGTGTCTCACCCTTGAACTGAAGGCATGAATTAACGGGGTATAACTTACACAATCGTATTCTAGAATTCACAATACTGTAATATAATTTAAAATACCGCATAAAATTTACCAAACTTAAAAGTCATTCAGCACTTTGCAAATGCTAACATGACTATACTATAAACCGCCCAATAAGGGGTATGGGGTGGCCTATCAGTAAACACAGGCAAACTTTTTGTCAAGATTTTTACAATACAATGCAAATTTGAAGTTCAAGAGCAGGCATGAGTTCAAGGCTAGTTAGACACAAGAACATCTTCCAAGCATGCTGGCGTACACCTTTAGTTCCAGCACTTGGAAGGCAGAGGCAGGCAGATCTCTGTGAGTTTGAGACCAGTCTGGTCTACATAGCAAGTTTCAGGACAGCCAAGGTTACACAGAGACCCTGTTTCAAATTCCTCCAAAAGATAGAAGAATAAAAACACAGCCAATGCTAAATAAATTCCTAGAGAATGTTAAGGCTCCAGCTTCAACATTAAAGAAGGGCTTAGTCAGGAGGAAGAACCAAGAGGTTCAAAAGCACATTGTTTCATTATGAACCACAAGTGAGGAATTTACGTGGCACGCACAGTGTCTGATTCCAGGATGACAGGTGGGTTTCGTGTTGCCCTGCAGGCCGTCAGTCTTTTCCTGCTGCCCCTACCTTCCCAGCAAGCGGAACAATGGTCAGCTTTCAGAAGAAACACAATCCCCATCAGATAACAGTGCTGAGTGAGCCAGTTTTCAGCAGAGGTGGGTGCAAGAGCCCTGGATACATGCCCTGAAAAGATTACCAGCCCAGATCGAGAAGTCCCTTCGCTAAACAGTTTCCGCCTTATCCCACATTTCAAACGAAGCTCGCTGCTTTAAAGCTGTTTGTTTCTGTACAATACAACCACGTATAAGGCACTGAGGGCAACTCTCCAGGCTGCGGCTTTTGGAGAAGAACTCATCACCACAGACTTCTCTGCTCAGAAGGAGAGAACAGTGACTGGCTTGCATCTCCTTGTCCACCTCAGTATCCATCATGTTAGATTTAAAATAACCCTGAGAAATAAAGAGCCATCACCACCACCCCCCCCCGCCTTCCCCAGACCCCTACTTTCTCACAACAGCAGCACGCCAGATGCCCCATGCTCAGCTCTGGGTCCTTAAGCTTTCCCAAAAAGGGGATGGGGCAAGAAACACTTTCATCAGTAAAGCGGCACCACGACGTCCATGTGCGCCACACTGCAACATAGCAATCTCGTCTAGTAAGGGTCAGAAACAGACACTGAAGCCCCTGGGTGAAGGGCTGTCAGGGGTAGTGTACGCAGGTGAGACCTGCCCCATGCGGCAAACAGCCCAGCCAACACCATACACTTTCTAGAGAGGCAGAACAGAGCTGCAGAGATGGCTCAGAGGTTAAAAGCACTGTCTGCTCTTCCAGAGGTCCTGAGTTCAATCCCCAGCAACCACATGGTGGCTCACAACCATCTATAAGGAAATATGGTACTCTCTTCTGGCCTGCAGGTGTACATGCAGACGGAGCACTGTTACATAATAAGCCGTGTGTGTGTGTGTGTGTGTGTGTGTGTGTGTGTGTCAGAGAGAGAGAGAGAAGAGAGAGAGAGAGAGAGAAAGAAGAAGGAGGAGGAGGAGGAGGAGGAAGAAGAAGAGAAAGAGGAGGAAGGAGGAGGAGGAAAGGGAAGGAGGGAAGGAGAGGGAGCACCACAGACTGGCCGGCAGCGATAGACCTGAATCTCAGCACAAGTATGGCAACAGTCAGACAAATCTTAGGTTATAGAACATTCTACTAGATAGCTCTCTGGAATGAAAATGTTAGCATTACAGAGACACGGCAGGTCATAATGGAGACAACAGAGACATGAAGGCCAACTGCTACTCATGATCTCCCGTCACAAAGGTGAACAGAACTTAAGGAAAGGACTTTTCATAGCATCTGGAAAAGACCTGGATATGGACAGCATGTAATATAACTGAGTAGCTGTATTAGTCACGGTTCTCTAGAGGAACAGAACTTATAGAATGAATGTGTGTGTGTGTGTGTGTGTGTGTGTGTGTGTGTGTGTGTGTATACATATACATATATACATACATTCATATATAGAAGGAATGTATATATATGTGTGTGTGTGTGTGTGTGTGTGTGTGTGTGTGTGTGTATAATCTACATTTATATACTCATTAGAATGGCTTACAAGCTGTGATCCAGCTAGCCCAACAATGATTGTCTACCAACAGAAGGTTCAAGACTCCAGTATTGTTGGGTTCATAAGGCTGGGTGTCTTCTGCCAGAATCCTAAAAACGTGAGCTATAACACCAGTGAAGGAATGGACTCACCAGCATGAGCAAACAGGCAGTGACCAGGCTTCCTCCTTCCACGTCCCACTTCAAAAGATCTAGAATAAAGTTTAGCTTCCTACCTCAAAAGATTCAGATTAAAATTGGATCTTCTCACGTCAGATGATTTAACTAAGAAAAAAAAATCCCTCATAGGTATACTGAGCCACACGGGCTTTAGTTAATCCCAGATATAGTCAAGCTGACAACCAAGAACAGCCACCATAGTCATTATCAACAGATGATATAGTTGAATATTTCTGTATGCTGTATAATTACATTAAGGCTATATAAGAGAACACCTTTGACTCTTTACAAATAAGAAAATAAGCTGGGCAGTGATGATGCACACCTTTAATCCCAGCACTCAGGAGGCAGAGGCAGGCTGATCTTTGTGAGTTCAAGGCCAGCCTGGTTTACAGAGCGAGTTCCAGGACAACCAGAGCTGTTACACAGAAAAATCCTATTTCAAAAAGCAGGCAGCAGGCAGGCAGGCAGTAGGCAGGCAAGCAGCACGCAGCAGGCAGGCAGACAGCAGGCAGGCAGACAAACAGCAGGCAGGCAGGCAGGCAAGCAGGCAGAAGGCAGAAGGCAGGCAAGCAGGCAGAAGGCAGCAGGCAGAAGGCAGGCAAGCAGGCAGAAGGCAGCAGGCAGCAGGCAGGCAGCAGGCAGCAGGCAGCAGGCAGCAGGCAGCAGGCAGGCAGGCAGCAGGCAGCAGGCAGGCAGGCAGGCAGGCAGACAAACAGCAGGCAGGCAGGCAGGCAGGCAAGCAGGCAGAAGGCAGCAGGCAGAAGGCAGAAGGCAGACAAGCAGGCAGAAGGCAGCAGGCAGGCAAGCAGGCAGAAGGCAGCAGGCAGAAGGCAGGCAAGCAGGCAGAAGGCAGCAGGCAGCAGGCAGGCAGCAGGCAGCAGGCAGCAGGCAGCAGGCAGCAGGCAGCAGGCAGGCAGCAGGCAGCAGGCAGGCAGGCAGGCAGGCAGCAAGCAGGCAGGCAGGCAGCAGGCAGCAGGCAGACAGCAGGCAGGCAGGCAGGCAGGCAGCAGGCAGGCAGGCAGGCAGGCAGCAGGCAGGCAGGCAGGCAGCAAGCAGGCAGGCAGCAGGCAGGAGGCAGACAGCAGGCAGGCAAGCACCAGGCAGCAAGCAGGGAGCAGGCAGCAGGCAGCAGGCAGAAGGCAGGCAGCAGGCAGCAGGCAGGCAGCAGGCAGCAGGCAGCAGGCAGCAGGTTATATGAAAGGGGCAGCTCTCTTTAGACACCCTAATTCATCTGGGGACCTGTCTTGCATTCCTTTGCTCCAAGAACTTCCAGCTTCATGCACGGTTAGGGAATACTCAATTCCTCCCTGCAGCACACAAGCTGATGCAGCTGGGAGCAGAACAGCGTCAAAGCACTCTTCTCAAGCAAGAGCTCAGTTTACTCAGCTTTGCTGAGATTAGAAAGCATACGTTTTGCCCATTAGAAGCAAGTTCCCACCCTTTCAAAGACCTCGCATTTCCAAGACTTGCCATCTTGTCTGTCTCAGGGAGTTCTCACTGTACATACCTCTGTTCCTCACCAGGCAGGAACAAGTCTAAGAGTTCCTGAAGATTCTTTGGATGCTTCCTTGTCTTACGGGGTAGTACAACATCAAAAGCAGAGGCCGGTGCTTAGACGGGGAATGGTGCACACCAGCAAACACAGGACTGAAGCTTAGGCCATCTTAACAAACGCACACACGGACACACAACCAACACCCTGCATGCAGTTCAGAACATTCAGAAACTCAGAGTTTTATCTTTAGTGCCACATTAAAGAGCAGAGTTGTTAAGGCTTCCTAGCTTTAGTCCCAGGTCCTCTTAACCTGCTGTGAATTCTGAGGAAGTGACTTAGCCTCTGTGCTTTCCGTTTCCTCATCTGTAAGCTGTGACACCGCACTAACCCTTAAAATACAACACAGCAATGAGTACTTAGTACAAGTACTGAGGCACATCTGCTCAGAGTTTAAATGCTGCTAACTGCAGTCACACAACACCCTAATCCTAAGGGTTCTGTCACAGCTCCTGGTGGCCACGGTCTCCCTACAGTCCCTCCCACTAGCCACAGTACTCTGGTCTCAGACCTGCCATCAGGGCCTCTGCCTCAGGGCCTTGGCTCCCGCTGCTTCCTCGGACCACTCTGCGTCCCTCTGTCCTCTAAAGGCATCCACCCTTCAGGGGCAGGCTAAACTTAAGTCACGCTAGAGAGCAGAGCAGGTGAGGTTGGGGGCTTAACCTCGCCTTCCTGGTGTCGTCAAAGCACTCATTTGTGGTGTGTAAAGTCACGTTTTATTCTGGATTGCAGAAATCAGAACAGAAACCCACACCCACATCTTTCTCTCTTGCCAGACAAAGGCTCTGATGCCCAGCTTATCTCCACATGCTCCAAAGCCCCTGACCCAGTTTCCCATACAGCAGCTCCATGGTAAACCTTTGGTGAAATGCATGGTTAATCTGCAGGAAACACTTTACATAGATAAGATCTGGGGTGGAATGTCATTTCCTTTCACAACCTTCAGCTAGCTTCTATGGGGGATTGTATCTGTGTCTCAACCACATGCCCTGTGAGTCGCACTTGGTGGATGCGGGGGGTGGGGTAGGGGATGACTCATGGCCAACAACCAGTGTCACTTTACTCACATGTCTTTACATTCTTGTTTATGAGTTTGTCCAGTGCTAACACTGCGCAAACCAAAACCACTATTCTAGGTGCTTTCAGGGTGGTTCCGGCTGGGGCCTTGGGCAGCGTGAGCAGCGGTGACTGTGCTCAGCCCTCGCGCTGTGAAGTGCCCTGAAGCTTTTCACATGGGTGCAGCTCTCACTGAAGACTTTCCTGTTCCAAAGTTCTCCCCAAGCCTGGTGCTGAAGGACTGCCTGATATCTTGAGCCCGGAAGGCTGAGAAATCTCAGGGACAAACAGAATGTTTTCTGGCCAAGCTCTGTGCAGACATGGGTCAGAAAGCACTTGGCTGTGAGCTAAATGTTAATGATTCAACTATTAAATAGTGTCTAAACAGAAACACATAAAACAAGGTTAGGTAATAATTTGGATGACAAAAATGCTGTGACCAGAGGCTAGCAGGAAATTAACTCTGTGTCTCCTCTAGGATTTCCTCCAGTTATTTCAGGTTCACACCAACTTCATAGAGCATTAACTCCCTAAGATGACAGTTGACAAGAGCCATCTAATGACATCAGACCTGGAGGTGAGAACCTCACCACAGACACTTTCTTCCTCTTCTCAGCACTATCTCCCAAGATTAGGCCAGGCCACAGACTGAGGAAAACAGCCCTCAGCCCCAGAGCCTGCACCACTTTGGCAGGTGGGTTTGATATCTTTGCCTTTCTGGGATCACTCAGCCTTATAAAGTAGAGCTTGCTGCTTTCCTGGCCACCTGGGTTCCGAGTGCTGTGGGCTAGAGGTGTGCTCTTTTCTCCTGTGGGAAGGCCACTGACTGGAGGCCTGCAACTCTTATCATTTCCTGCTTGGAGCTCAGGTGTTAACCTTTCCCAGCCAGACAGGAGGCCCAAGGAGGGTGAAAGACTGTTCTGTGTCAGACACAGGCAAAACCAATACCGACCATAGCAAGGACCTAGCCTGACACAAAGGCACCATCCTAGCAGTGTCTGTCGTTCTGCTTGCCAGGAGACCCTAGCACACATCCTGAGCTTGACAGAATAAACAAAGTCATTAAGATAAGTGGCCAAGCCAGGCGGTGGTGACACATGCCTTTAATCCCAGCACTCGGGAGGCAGGTGGATCCCAGTGAGTCCGAGGCCAGCCTGGTCTACAAAGCAAGGCCAGGACAGGCAAGGCTACACAGAGAGACCCTGTCTCAGAGGAAAAAGAAAGAAAGAAAGAAAGAAAGAGAAAAGAAAGAAAGAAAGAAAGAAAGAAAGAAGAAAGAAAAAAGAAGAAGAAAGAAAGAAAGAAAGAAAGAAAGAAAGAAAGAAAGATCGATCTAGAAAAGGCTCCCACAGCTTTGGTAAGATAAGCAAATAGCACCTGACTTTCTCAAACTCAGTCCACACCCACAAGTGTTTACTTCAAGAGGTAAAAATCCAACTAAATTTCCATTTGCTTCTAAAGAGGAGGCTGGGTGTGTGGTCAGAAAGACCTTAGAGAAAGGCTACCCAACCACTTGTGAGCGACGTTATCAGACGTTTTGCATTCCCATCAGGAAGAGCAGCAGGCGGAGCACTGTGTCATCCAGGTGAGAGCAGCCATCCCAGAAGCACTGGGGAAAAGCTCCCTGGGTGGGCTTTGAACTGGCTCTGGCTCAGGGATTTTCTTTTCAGAGTCCTAATATCCATGTAGACTTTACCAATAGATTACTACCAATCCAAAAACTCTATAACCCTAAATATTCCGAAATCCAAACTTCAGTACCACTCTCAAGAAGTTTTAGGTACTGCAATACTTCAGATTTCAGACTAAGAATGTTCAGTCTAGATAGGTGCAGTGGTGCTGTAATCCCAGCACTCAGGGAGGCTGAGGCAGACAGATCTCTAAATTTGAGGCCAGCCTGGTCTACAAAGCGAGTCTAGGTCAGCCAGGGCTACACAGAGAAACCCTGTCTCAAAAAAAACCTTTAATCGCAGCATGCAGGAGGCAGAGGCAGATGGATCACTGTGAGTTCAAAAAAAAAAAAACCAAAAGAGGACAAGAAGGAGGAGAGGAGGAGGGGGAAAAAAAGAATGTTTAATCTTTTGTTTGTTGCTATTGTTTTAGTAAAATGTATTCAAATTGAGTATACTTGGTCCAGTCAGAAAATAGAAACTTCAATTCCATGGAACAAAGTGATAAAGATTGCAAGGATGTGTGAAGAAAAAAAGCACACAGGACAGAATCATGGGGGTGTGCTTTCCTTGGGGGGTGGGCGGTGACAATTTTTCAGAGGCTGCAAAGTGCTATGTGGATATATAGGCAGGCCTGTGTGGGCAGAAGCTGTCTGATCCCACCACCTTCCCTAAGCCAAGGAAGAGAAGACAAAGGTGTATGTAGACAGGGGCCTGCCTGTTCTGACACACGGCCCCAGCCATCTCCAAAAGCAGGATAACCAGGTACAACAGGCTACAAGCAGCCGGGAGAGCGAGCATCAGTATCACAGAGGAGAGGCGGGGCATCCGCTGTGCTCCTGCGCATGATGCCATGCCAACACCACACCACAAGGACGCCTCCCAGGCCACAGGGAGAAGCTACATGGGTTCAATGCTTTCTTGTGCTGCTCCTGCTGTGGGGCTCACGGCAGCCATGATAAGTAAGTGAAAACACAATCTAATGCCTATCTTATTTTGTTACGTCCACATACTCCAATATTTCTGTTTAATTCTTTCGGGAGATGGGGTCCAGCTATGTAGTCTAAAACATCCATAGACAGAATCCTCTTGCCTCAATGCCCTAAGTGCTGGGATGGCAGACATGCCCTAACACACCCACCTTAATGCTAATATTTAATGGGAAGGGGGTGCTGCTGTCTAAGCCAGGGTGGCTCTGTGCGGCCCCTGCTGTCCTGGGACTTGCTACACAGATAGATCAGGCTGAGTAACTCACAGATCCACCTGCTTCTGCCTCCCAAGTGCTAGAATTAAGACATGCTCCACTCACTACACCAGACAATGTCAGTATTTTAAATGATGCTTTTAAACATATTTCTTCAGTAGCTAAACAATAAAACAAACCCGACTTTTATGTGGCCCACTCT
Source organism: Acomys russatus (assembly GCF_903995435.1). Classification (NCBI taxonomy): domain Eukaryota; kingdom Metazoa; phylum Chordata; class Mammalia; order Rodentia; family Muridae; genus Acomys; species Acomys russatus. Next base: position 69,223,876 of record NC_067149.1, on the reverse strand, counting down.
TAACTGCACAACTACCATGTGGGAACAGAGAATTTAAAGACAGACATACGCCTCCCAGCGTGATAACCCCCAGAGAGTATGCCTCTCACAAAGGACCGCCTTCATCCCTCAAAAGGAGAGCCTGGCGCAGAACCTGGACACCTACTTCACAGATGTGCAATCCAGGACATTGTAGAATCTCCATGGCATTTAGCTTTACACAATGGTAGCACTAGGTGCTGGCCGATTCACTGTTCTGTCAGCCTACAGGAAGTTGTTCCTTCAGGACGAAGCACCAAAAGCACGCCAATCCACACATTCTGCTTGTTAAATACATACGTAAGCCTAAGTGGAGCTCCCAAAATCCAACTATGCCATACGTAGACATGCAATGGATTTTATATCTATTATTTAGTTCCGATAAAAATATACACAGCCTTTAATGCACAAGGCACACATGTTGGAGCTGGCTAAAGTAGTATTGGTGTGAAACAGGTTTACACACTCATAGAGCCACGCTTCACATACAGTCCAGTCACTTGTTTTCTATGTGTGAACACAAGACCATTCCTCTCCCTTACAGTCAAAAAAAGCCTCATCCTGGACAGGCCTGAGAAAGCGGCTAACATCAGGGAAAACACAAACGCACACTGACTGGTGCTCTACACTCCACCTCTGCTCCTGTCCCATCCTAAGCCAGAGTCCTGGTTTTCACACAGGAGGAAACTGAGGCCACAGCAGAGAAGTGGGATGTGGAGCTGGAGGCTCCGTCTCTGCTCCTTCCTCTCCTCCGCATGTGCCACAGCTCCCACAGAGCTGGAGCCACTGCCCATGGTCAGCTGGAAGGACACCTCAGTCGGGCTATGGTTTGCAGAGCTGTCACTCCCCGCGACCCTCACCAAGATCCTCAGTATCAAGACGCTCAACATGTCCAGCAAGAAGTAAGAGTGTGATGCCTCAAATGACAGCGTGCAAAACGACCCTGCTTTCCCCGTGAACTCGCTCCGCTGGCCTCTTGAGCCAAGGCAAGTGAAGGACTACGGCCTTCCCTGGTGGACCTGCCGAGTGGCACACCAAGGACACCGGGGCAAGTGTCCTCTGCAACCTGCGGTTTGGGTTGGCGTTTCCCAATGCTTCAGTTTCATGATGTCTTTTCTAAAAAGTTGGAAATTACCATGTTGACTTAACAGATATTAGTAACACGAGTGAGGAAGGCGCCAGGGAGAGTGACAGGAGTGGCAGTGCACACACTGGTAGCTCGGCTGTGCTAAACTGCAACGGCAAATTTATGGGCATGATAATATCCCCATTTTACAGTTGAGGAGGCTAACCAAGAGGTCACAGGAAAGAAGAACGCAGAGCTGTGACCTGAAGACAGAGTCCCCTTGAAGCAAAGCACTAAGGCCCACACTGGTTATGAAAACTACATTTCTCCAGTTCAGTAATTGTATTCAGTTACTTACTGGTGTAAGAGTCACACTTTAGAGACTGTTTTTGAACGCTTTCTGAAAACAGAAGTCAGGCCTTCAGAACTGGTTCAGAATGTCCTTTCAAAAGCTCCTCCTGAGTCCAGCCTGCTCGACTAGTTCTGTTTTCATTTACTCCCCTCCCTTGCCTCAGGAAGTCTTACACACCATGCCCTCCTCTGGGCTGTCACTTTTGTCACAACGTCTAGGGCAGCCAGACACACCTCTCTTTTCTCCTCTGCAATCCCTTTGTCTGTTCCAAGGGACCAGTCTTACTGCATCTCACTCATCCCAGGGAGGACTCCCACCTGGCCGTGCCCTCGAGGACCTATGAAAGCATTGCCTGTTCCTGGTGAGTGTGGTGCTCAGAACACCACAGGGAACTGGGCCCATCATGTGGCCTCCTAAAACTCAACATCTCTGCTTTCAAAGAAGTCTGGTTTCACATCACTCCACAGAACCTAAACTGATGAGTGGGTCTTGAATGAACAAAACACAGCCTATGCCATAAGATAGGTCCAGAAATAATTAAGAGGTCAAAGCTGAGTGCTAGGCCTAGAAAGACCATGTTAGAGAGTTAAGAGACAACAGCTTTGAGTGAGCCAGCCCAAGGGCTTGCGCGCAGGAGAACTGACCCCCACCCCGGGGTGGGGGTGGGGGTGTACAGTGCTAGAGAGCTCCCCCTGGTGGTGGGTGTGTGGGAGAGCTGGCCAGCTGACCAACTCGTCTACTACTCAGACCCAGATCCCAGGCTTTGAGCTGGCCCACCCCAACATCCACCTCATCTAAGAACTGCTGAGCCATGTGACAGGGCCAGTCCTGCTGACCCAAGGCTGCAGGAACTCCATGACACAGGGCAACAACAGGTTATCTAAAAGAAATCACAGCGGGGACTCAGTACTGACGGTGCAGCAGGAACCAGAGGCCTCGAACCAGACCAATGACTCAGTGCAGTGAGCCCTTGCAAGCGAAGGTGAGAGGACAAGAGTGTGTACTGATCTCCTTTTGCAGTGAGAGGCTGAAGGGCAGGTAGAAAGACATGGCGAGATGAGTGGGCCTGGGGTGCCTGACGCAAGATCCAATCAAAAGTTTTTCAAAGGAGAGACACAAAGAGACATGACTGCCCAGAGAGCTCTGTGGCCTGAGGCGGCCGACCTCAGAAAGCACAGAGGGAAGACCACACATCTCATTACATGGCTCATCAGCTAAGAGGGCATGCTGCTCTTGCAGAGGAACTGGGTTGGGCACCCTGTGGCCATGCTGGGAGGCTCACCAGTAGGTCAAACACCATCTTCTGACCACCACGGGCATCACACGCACACACCTCTCCTCGCACATACATATACCTCCTTAAAACAAAAGATAAGGAGCTGGAGAGATGGTTCAGTAGTTACAAACGCTGCTCCAGAGGGCGCAGGTTTGGTCTCGTTTCCACATGTTGGCTTACAACTATCGATACGTCTATAGTTCCAGAGGTCCACTGTTCTCTTCTGGCCTCCCCGGGTGCCAGGACCCCAGGTTGTGAACAGACACACTAGCAGGCAAAACACTCATGCACACAAAATGAAACAAAACTGAATGCTACCTACGTGACCTGCGACTACATACTTAGCTGCCACCAGAGCAAGGAGAATTTAGAAAGTAAACCACATTTAGTGACAGGAGGATTTCTCATGCATCCTGGGCAAAATGAGCCGCACACAAAGCAGAATACACTGATTGATTCTAGCCACAGATTTTAAAGGCAAGTGAAACTGCCCAAGGACACCCACGGTCAGGACGCTGGTGACTCCTGGGAGCCCAAGGGCAGGAGGTCTGCAGCACCAGTGACTTTGTGGAGATGGCCCTTACTGTAACGTCTGTCATGTCTGTTTCATGAACCATCTTGTGAGGGTGTGTGGTTGTCCCTCGATGTGTGAAACATGGAGCCCTCAGGAGGTTAGGTATCTCAAGGCCAGAGATCCAGGGACAGCCATCTCAACTCTCTCTAACATGGAACAACGTTTCTCTTGCGTCCGCCCTTCCTTCCTGTCAGGATTTAGAAGGACCAGGGTTACACTTCTATTCCCACCACAGCCCAGAAGGCTTCGGTGTCCTACCACCGCCGTGACAGGAATGGCGTTCTTCTGGTTTTTTTTGTTTGGTTTGGTTTTTGTTTTGGAGACAGGGGTTCCCTGAGCAGCCCTAACTATCCTGGAACTCATTCTGCAGACCAGGTTAGCCTTTGCCTCCCAAGTGCTGGGACTACAGGCATCTGCCACCACATCCCAGCAGGACGAGCCCTGTAACGCTATTGAGCATATGGCAATCACAAGTCAGGCCGTGCTACATGCACACTGCCCATGCAGGTGACTGGCAGGACACTGTGACCCTCTGCATCCTCCCTCCTCTTAGCCACTGAAGTATCTACTACTTGCTACTCATTAAGTACCTAGGGGTGAGACCACAGGGTCAGAGGAGTGCCCCGCACAAGCAAAATGGAGGAGGAGACCTTACAGAGTTAAGTGTGAGCAAGCCAACCGAACGCCTACCACTCAGCACGAGCCAAGCAACAGCATCACCACTTGACAAGCGGAATGGGGGAGAAGGGAGGCCAGAGAGCCACATGACAACACTTCCTCAGCCCGTGGGGTCACTGAAGGGTGAACAAGCCTCGATGCTGAGGACAAGTCACCACAGAGTCTGAAGGCAACAAAGCACCTGAGAAGGCAGAGGGCGTGTCTTCAGTATGCTACCAGGCCTGTGCTGTGCTGCTCACTCAGTGCCCAGCTCGCTGAGTGCCGTGGAGACCCGTCTAAACCTGCACGTGCCCATTTGCACCATGCTGCTCTTGTAAGAAGGGAGGTGCTGTGAGTTCTCAGATGTGGTGTGCCGACTGCCAACTCAGGTATGAGGACGTCAGAGAGGACCAGCTAAGGGATAACTCTACTCACTTAAAAAAAAAGAACAGCTTCAGCTTCAGCACTGGGGTTTCTCAGCTCTTCCAATCTTGCACGTCCTTAGCAAACTGATCCATAGAAGTTCTATACTGAAAAGAAACAAAAATTATGTTAAGACAAACTTCAAACCATAGTCAAGTTTAAAATTATAGCCCAGCAGAAAAAAGGGTGTAGGTGGTCAACTGTGATGTCAATGGAGCACGTCAAGCTACTAGCATGGAGTTACTGAACAAGACAACCGCGTGAAGGGCTTCCTCCCACCTTCTTCCTCTCCTACATCCAGCGCCTCTCTGTGCACACCACACTTCCTCACGCAATCCTTAAAGATGGATTTCCTGCTACAATCATCACCATTAAGTTTTACAATCAGAGTACTGAACACATGGTGAGTGCTCCACGAGCAGCTGTGGGGTTTTTACAGTATATTTGTCAATCTGTATCTGCCCAGGAACCAGAGCCTCAGGGATGCTCAAGCCCTATATAACAGGGCCCAGCGTGTCTATATTGCCTAAGTTCTCCATCCTGTGTAGCTAAGATCACGTCTGGGTTACCCACAATGCTTATTCCTATGTACGCTGTTGGTATACTGCCTAGAACCACAGGTGGATACCCAACATGGGACCACATAACTGAATGCAGACCCATGAAAATTCTGTTCAGAATATACAGTGACCAAAAATCAATTCAAACACTAGCCTTAGCAATGAACACACAGCACAGTCTTTGTGCCACACATGCCCTCTGGCTATGGATTGAGACACCTCAGCTCAGAGTCAACATTTAAAAAATAAAACCGATGTATTCTACTTACCTCGCTCTGTCTCTCTGTACACACATGCTCACACTCACACACACACTCTCTCACATTCTCACACATACACTCACACCACAGCAGGTTTAAGGAATTCACTCACTCAAACACATGTCTGCTTCCAAAGTTAGCACCTCAGCGTCCAGGCTGTGGCACTCAGGGTCACACTGTCACTACTCACAACAGATTTACTCACTCAACCCCCACGGGGGACAAAAGAATAAATTTTAGGTCAAGAAAGCAGTTTGGGAACACAGACACCTTAGCGTAATTTGCTTTTCTGTCTTCCTCTGTATGTATTTTATTGGTGTAATTCAATGGGTTTTCACATTTTAAAGTTTCCTTTAAAAGATTAAAGTTTAGAAAGACACCTGTACGCTGTGAAGCGCAGCATGGTTATCGTGCACAAAGCTTTCTGCCCCTGTAGACACTAGGCGGCCCAACATATTTACTTTCTCCTTGCCTCCGCTCCTCAGCACAGAAGTAGCAAATTAGCATCTTTAGATTATACTGTGCTGGAATGCTTGTTTTTTTGTTTGTTTGTTTGTTTGTTTTTGTTGTTTGTTTGTTTGAATTGTGGCTTGAATTTCATTGTTTAATGGTTAAAATGGATTTTGACTTTGGATTAGAACAGAATTTCAAATTTGTCTTATATATCCCTAAACATACTTCAACCATTTTATCTCACATATTTAATGCAAATTAGCATTCTCAGCACTAAAGATTATAAAATAAAAATATTCTTGAGAAAATGCAGGATGGTCACACAAAGTCAAGGCCACCTTGTGCTGTTTCTCAAGTTTCAGGCACCCTGGGCTGGGCTGTGTGAGACCCTGTCTGAAAATAAAATACTAATCAACTGAAAACATGAAGATGCTCAATGCCCCACAGCACCAAGTACTCAGCCATCATCTTTAACTGCTGCTGTACGCCACTGAAATGCATTTCTTGATCCCTAGCTCATGTGCCTACTTCCCAGGCTTCTTCATTGGAAACGGGTGACAAGGGGAAAGTTTAAGAAGCCCTGAGTTAGGCAGTAATGGCAGGAGAAAGGATACAGGATGGAGTCAGAGGTATGTAAGTGCCACGGTAAAAAGAAGCAAGGAGGTGCCCATGAGGGAAGGCTTCTGTCCAACAGGAGCCACGTGCACACCAGCGACACCTAAGTCCTAAGACTTGCACTTCAGGTACCGCTGCCCCTCCTACATGCTTCACGCCTAAGAAGAAGCCACTCCCATCTGTGCATACAAGGGCAGTACAGCCGCACCAGGACCCAGGAGAACCTCAGGTGCAAAGCCAGCGAGAAGTGAAGATCAGCTCCAGCTACAGGTACTTACTTACTTTTATTCTTTCCGGGCTCCAGGAACAGGCTTCAACACCGAAACAGAGCGTCCCCCGCAAAGGCATTTCATCGTGAGGGAGGTGTCGCTGCTTGTTAGAGATTTCCCACACCCTGTCCAATATCCTATCAGAAGTGTCCGTGCATTTTGCTTTTCTTAAAGCTTCACAGACAACCTCAGCAACTGATAGTGCTTATAAAGACGGGCCTGATTTTAGACCAAGCTGCACTCCAATTATAAAGTTCAACTGATAAACCATTTCTCATCTTGAAAGATTTATATTTGTGTGTGTGTGAGTGTGTATGTGATTAAGTGTGTGTGAGAGAGCATGTGTGAGCGTGTGAATGTGTGCACATGTGTGAGCGAGTGTGTCTGTGAGCGTGTGTGTGTGTGTGTGTGTGTGTGTGTGTGTGTACATGGTATCAGATCCCCTAGAGATGAAGTTCCAGGAGGTTGTGAGCTCCCAGATGTGGGTGCTTTCTAGGAAGGCCAGCAGGGTGCTTCTGAGAACAGAGGCAGCAGCCAGTGGACATACTTGACAGCGGGCAGAGCAAGTTTACCTTCCTTTGTTTTATAATTCTGTCACAACTTAGTTACAGTGACTCACTGAGCTGCTCATGAAAAGACTGAGATAGTGGATGTGAGTGATGATGACAGGAAGTGCTAGGAGCAGAAAGCAGCTGCAGCAGTGAATGCAAACCACAGCGACCACTCCAACAGTGTGAGAACCCAGGGAGCCAACACGGCACACTGAACACAAAGCCCAGTCCTCCTTGGCCCTGCTCTCCTTTCCAAAAGATGGTGTGGGGAACATGTGCAGAGCCCCGGTGCATGCTGGGCGAGCACTCTCCAGTGAGCTCCAGCCCCAGTCCCAACCATCATGTCTACTGGGTCCTTCTGGGAAAATATGAGTTCAGGCCTGGATCCCAGAACCTAAGGCAACCCAGGCTGGACCAGCTAGCTCATTCTTCCTTCAACACATCGTCACTGGCTACAAGAACAAGCAGAAGGTGTTCCAAACTGAGCCCTCCCCTCAAAAGAAAAAGACTTCTTCCTATATAACCTAATCGGCCTCTTGTTTGTTTGTTTGTTTTAAGTACCACAAAAAGGCAAGATGGGGAAACCCATCAGGAGGCTGTGATGAAGAATAAGGCTGATTTCCCTACATCAGTCACTTCCTGGGTCCCATCAACCTCTTTGCTGGGCATTGTCGAGGGTTCTGGTAGAACACTTTGAAGAGAGGAAAGTCTAGACTTGCGTTCTGTAACACCCACTGTAACACCTCTAACACGGAGAGAGTTCAGCGTTGCCATTCTCTCTGGATCACTGCAGGACAGTGAGCGTCCAACCTGGCCCTCAGCACAAAGCCCTGATTATCTCGCCCAAGCAGTGCTGAATACATAAAAACATTGATAAACACTAACCACCAGGCTTTTGAGTTTTCACCATAGGCCCTGTTTCCCTGACTCAATGATGGTCTTTGTTATGCAGTCTTAATGGAATGCAAGAGACTTTAGTCACTTCCTCAGAAAGAGACCTAGACTATAAATACAAACTCAGTCAGCCACTCACAGAAAGGCCCACTGGCAAGTTTAATTTTAAAACAAGAGCTCGTTATTAAACTGAAAAACAAGAAAAGATCCAAACCCATATAAACAGCATGCTTGGAAGAAAACCCTCAGTGTGCCAACAAGCACAATTACAAGGAGCTTTTTATTTGGTTCACAAACCTTTTCTATATAGCGATTACAGAATTAAAAACAGTCTGCATTTGTATTCATCAAATAAAACCAACCCTGATCCTTTCCACAGCCTCGGGTTCAAATTCCGACAAAATGCTCCAAGCCCTTAAATAAGTGGCTTCTCTGTCACCCTCTAAAAGGGCACATTGATGTCGGTTAAGCTGAGTCCCTTTGTAAGTGACCATGAGGAGGTGGAGCTGCTGTCCTCACAGTCCTTCAAGCTCCGGGTGTGGGATGAACCAGGCTTGGCTGAAGTGCCCAGGGCAGGGGGCTCCACATGACCAAACATGGTATGTCACCCACTGTGGTAAATAAAATTTTGCGTGGATACAGCTATGTCCACGTGTCTACATACCGCCCATAGCCGTTGCTTGCAAGACGCAATGCTAGGACTGCATACCGCCAACAGAGGCTGTAAGGTGCGTGAAGTACAGGTTTGCTCCGCTGTACTGTAAAGCTGTTTCATTGACATCCGTGAATACGGAAAAAACCATCCTAGTTCCATGGCACTGCCTGGTATCTACCCAACCCAATTACCCTTTGGCTGTTTTATTTGCATCACTTCCTATATACTAATTACTAATGTTTACTGGAAACACAGACACCAGATACTGAGGGCTTTATCTTTAGTAAATACACAAGAAGATTATTTAATTTAATTCAGGCAAAATCCCCCATGAGGAAAACAAATTAGACTAAGACCTGAGGCAGGGGGATTACTTAGCGAGTGGTGAGTAGAACCAGAACCCAAGTCGTCCGCTGCCCCTTAAGCTCTGTGCTAAACGACATCAACCTAATGTTAGCGGCCACATAAAATACAGTCAAACCTCAAGGGCTTATTAGTTCTAAGTGCTATGCCAGTACAATTAAGTGCCCCCTCTTAATCAGATATCTAAATTAATATAAGTTGGACTTCCCCACAGGTTTTAGTCCTTTCTGGTGCGACAGCTAGACCTAATCTTAGGTTACTAGAAAGAGAAAAGCCAAGTATTCTTTACTGCCATGAGTAGACAAAGCAGCGCACTAATGACCAACATGGACCTTAGCACCCTAGCACTCTGCTGGAGGCTTTGGACTTCAGGATGACACTTCCCAGATGTACACCCACCTGGTCTCATTGTTCCCACGGAGCTTCCCCTGGGGGAGGCGGGGCAAACACTGACACAGATCATCAAAGCGGATCCTGTCAGCCTAGAAAGAAGGGCTCCAGCAGCCACCACCACCCATCCTGCACAGGAAGAAGTCCCCTAGCTGAGTCATCCCCACACTTCCTGCCTTCTCTGGGATTTCTGGAGGAAGTGTGTCACCTCCATGTGACCTAGTGCCCTTTTGTACTGGAAACAAGTTGATGAGGCTCCAGCTCACTGGAGGGAATCTGAGCGGCTCCTCCGCCCAAGCCCTGTGTAGACAGCGCTGTCGCAGGTCTCCTCAGCAGGCTGGCTCCCCGCTGGCTCTACATGCCTGTTGAATGTAAACCCAAGCAGCAGAATTTGGATACCACTCCAGCTTTTCAACCTCACCTTTTCTTTCTGGCCCCCTTCCCCTTAGCCTCTCACACCTGCTCCTTCCCTAGGCTAGGCTCACTCTGCAGCCTTTATTAGGTGCTGTTTTCTTAGCTCACAGCAAGTACACGGCGTCTGCACTCAAGCATAACAGGCATTTCTACCCTGAAGATCTTCACACCCTAGCAGAGGAAACATGTAACCGAGAGCCTAAATCAAAGCTGTGCACGAACGGTTCAAGGTTTCACAGGCTCTTGACTATGGAATCTAAAAAGATTTGAGGGAGCGGTACCTGGTCTGGACCTTGAGGAAAGGGGTGATGGCTGGCTGCTCATTCCTACAGGTAACACATAGTAAGGGTTATGTCACAGGTTCCAGAGCAAGACAGATCCGAGTCCAAACCCTGGAGACCTGGGCTGGAATAGTGTGCGTAGGGAGCCAGGTGAATGCACGAGGCTGGTCCCTGATAGGGAAGCTTTTCTCTGCCATCCATTCTCTGCAGGGTTTGATCACACCCTGGCTTCACACTCTAATGGTCCTCGGCAGGCAGCGCTAAGTTGAGCTGTGAAGCAAATTTCAGTCAAAAGTTTGGGCTGTGTGACTAGTCACACGGGGACCTTCCTACGCAATGGGGCTGTGACAACCGTCCTACGCAATGGGGCTGTGACGACCCTCCTATGCAATGGGGCTGTGACGACCCTCCTACTCAATGGGGCTGTGACGACCCTCCTACGCAATGGGGCTGTGACGACCCTCCTACGCAATGGGGCTGTGACGACCCTCCTACGCAATGGGGCTGTGACGACCCTCCTACGCAATGGGGCTGTGACGACCCTCCTACGCAATGGGGCTGTGACGACCCTCCTACGCAATGGGCTGTGACGACCCTCCTACGCAATGGGGCTGTGACGACCCTCCTACGCAATGGGGCTGTGACGACCCTCCTACGCAATGGGGCTGTGACGACCCTCCTACGCAATGGGGCTGTGACGACCCTCCTACGCAATGGGGCTGTGACGACCCTCCTACGCAATGGGGCTGTGACGACCCTCCTACGCAATGGGGCTGTGACGACCCTCCTACGCAATGGGGCTGTGACGACCCTCCTACGCAATGGGGCTGTGACGACCCTCCTACGCAATGGGGCTGTGACGACCCTCCTACGCAATGGGGCTGTGACGACCCTCCTACGCAATGGGGCTGTGACGACCCTCCTACGCAATGGGGCTGTGACGACCCTCCTACGCAATGGGGCTGTGACGACCCTCCTACGCAATGGGGCTGTGACGACCCTCCTACGCAATGGGGCTGTGACGACCCTCCTACGCAATGGGGCTGTGACGACCCTCCTACGCAATGGGGCTGTGACGACCCTCCTACGCAATGGGGCTGTGACGACCCTCCTACGCAATGGGGCTGTGACGACCCTCCTATGCAATGGGGCTGTGACGACCGTCCTACGCAATGGGGCTGTGTGACTAGTCACACGGAGACCCTCTCAGGCAACAAGATAACGTCTCTGTATTCCAGCACAGGCTTTCTGCCTGTCTAATTTCTTAAGAGCAGACTTAAAAACTCTTTCTTTGTGGACAGGTGGAAAGCCAAAGCTAGCAATGAAACCGAAGATCTAGCTGAGTAGTACAAGAAAGGCAAGTTAGCGTCAAACAAACAAACAAACAACACTAGAGCAGGAGAGACAGCTGTTAAGAGCACTAGCTGTTCTTCCAGAGGACCTGTGTTCAGTCCTCAGCACCTTCATGGCAGCTTGCCTCAGTGAACGCTACACACATGTGGTGCACAGACACATGCAGGGAAAAAGCAACCATACATATAAAGTAAGTAAAACTGAAAACCACAACAGTGAAGAGGGGGGACCGGATGTTCGGAGGCTGTAGCATGTTGCTAGGCCCAGAGCTGACACAAGGCCTGGACTCTTCCCTCCCGTGTTAAAGGGCACAGTGTGCAGGTTCTTGTATGTCACCAGAGCACAATCCCTGAGCTTTAGAACCAGGAGACTAAAGCTGGGCGTGGTGGTGCACATCTCTGGTCCCAGCACTCAGGAGGCAGAGGCAGGCAGATCTCTTGTGAATTCGAGGCCAGCCTGGTCTACACGGTGAGTTCCAGGACAGCCAGGATTGCATAGAGAGACCAAGTCTCAAATAAACAAACAGGATAAAACCAGAGGGGTAACTGGCCTGACAGTGATCTCTGAGGGCCTCAGTCAGCCCGCTTCCCCTGTGAAATAACACCCTACGGTCCTTACAGTTTCCTGGAAACCCCAACGTGTCTGCACTTGCCCTGAGTACATCAAAAGGATCCCGCGTGCTTTTACGTCAGCGCTGCTTCCTCATCACATCTGTGGTGGCGAATAAAGGCATGTTTTACCTGGCAATACTGAAAAGGTCTCCCCTACCCCCGGGAAAGATTCTAACTCAGATCTCCTAAGCAGCTTGGGGACTGAAGCACTGTTAGTCTCTGAAAATTCTGCCTGAACTGACTGTAACAAGTAAAGTCTATCACAAAGTTACACATGCACAGCTATGTGGCACAGTGCACGTGGGGGTGAGCACGGCTCAGGTTCAGAGTGTATCAGTTCTGTGCACACACGTAAGACTACTGCATAAGCTTTAACAAAGCACTGAGACAAAGTGAGTCACGATGGACAACTGCGTAACTCCCTAGCAGTGTGTTAACATTGATGTGCAAAGCATGTGGCTTGTTTCGTGACTGTGCACTTCAGAACATCAGGGGTGGCCGCACGGCCAGCACACTTGGAGACTCGTGGCAGTGAGGTACAAACACATGGCTGACATAATTATCACATGCTCAGAGAGAAAACGTCCTACAAATTCTGTGAAATACGCTGAGTCCCCCATTGAAACAAGAAGAGACGATCCTGATACCCTGAAGACACCACTGCCTACACCCAAGACAGTCCACCAGATCACTAACCCCCTTCTGCGAGTGTGTCTTACACACTCATTTTACATGGCTGAATGCTTTAGTAAAACCAGTGCCATCGGCTCACTGCTATATAACACTTGATTGTGCAGCAGAGCTCCACATGGCAGCAGACAAACCCGAGCGAGGTCATCACAGAGCTGGAAGTAGGCAGCCTGCTCGGAACTTTGGCACTGCTGACCCAACAATGGTCTAGACTCCTCCCTTTAAATTCTGCTTCCACGAAAGATGGAAACACACAATAGCATGGAAATTTTGCAAGCCTCAAGAGACCCCCATCACAATTTTAAGGAGAATAGGCTGAAAACATTTCCTACCCATAAGCCCCAATCGCTAGTTAAGGAAATAACAAAAATGGGGGTGCACACATGAATAGCAAGCCACCTCTAACATGAAAGGCTTTAACATACACACACACACACACACACACACACACACACACACACACACACACACACAGGCTAGCCCACTTTGAAAAACCATACCAACCAAGGGCAACACCAAAGCTTTTCTTGCCTTCTCTCTTTCAGAAAACTTTATGTTGTCTCACTTTCTCTCTTCATTTTAGAAGAGGACAAATTGTTAGCACAGTAAAATGAAAGCTAGAAATAGGTACCAACAGTATTAGATATTTAATAGCCTTGACTCAGTTTCCACTATGCTTTTATTAAGCTTAAAGCTGGACAAATGATTAAAGATATCTTTTTCACAATGATGTTATTTACATAAAAAAGATGAAAAGCATTTATATGTCTAACCCATCCATTAATTCTGGTTTTTTGTTCTGTTTTTGAACAAAAGTTCTCCTATAGGCCAGGCTAGACTCAAACTATTGGTAACTGACCTTGACCTCTGATCCTTCCTCCTCACCTCCCGAGTGCTGAGACTATAGGTGTAAAGCCCAGGCCTAACCTGAGATCCTCCTGTCAGGATATTAGGTAAGACAAGAGCCCAGAGGAATTACCAAAAGCTTATGGCATCCGTCAAGCACCTCTTCTCGTCACATAAGACAAACAAAAGAGAGGAATTATGTACTTTATCTCTAGTTTCAGGTGTCAGCCCATAGGCTGGTGAGCAGGAGAAGCCCTCAGGCAGATGCAGGGACACACTCCCTATGACCTATTTCCTCCAACCAGGTGCTAGTGTCTACCTTTCCACAGAACAGTCACCCTCCCACCTGTCCTTTGCAGTAGCCAGTTATGCTTGCCCAGGTGCAGGAGCAGGTGACCCATCTGTCCTTTGCAGTAGCCAGTTATGCTTGCCCAGGTACAGGAGCAGGTGACCCACCTGTCCTTTGCAGTAGCCAGTTATGCTTGCCCAGGTGCAGGAGCAGGTGACCCACCTGTCCTTTCCTGTAGCCAGTTATGCTTGCCCAGGTGCAGGAGCAGGTGACCCACCTGTCCTTTGCAGTAGCCAGTTATGCTTGCCCAGGTGCAGGAGCAGGTGACCCATTATCACTGTAATTCAGCCAAGCTGACCCCAAAGCAGAAATATGAACGGAAGGACATATGACCACAAGAAACTAATTTCACAAAGGTATGCTCTGCCTGTCACGGGCACACACACACACACACCATGCACACATACATGAGAATAATAAGAGAACAATATAAATTAACTTTCTCAGTGTTAAACAACTTCAAAAATAAACTAAACTTTTTAGGAATGCTGTATTATCCTGTGAAACAGACTGGGGAGATGGCTCAGCACTTGTCATGAGGGTCAGAGTCTGGAGCTCCAGAACTCAGAAAATGCCAGGTAAAGTGGTGGCTGTTTGTAATTCTTACCTTGGAAGGCAAGAAGACAGGGACCCACAGAACAAGCTATCCAGGTTAACCAGCCATGTTGGTGAGCTCTGGGTATCCAGGGTAACCAGCCATGATGGTGAGCTCTGGGTATCCAGGTAACCAGCCATGTTGGTGAGCTCTGGGTTTGACTGAGAGGCCTCAGTGAATAAGGTGGAAAATGATCCCTGATACCAACTTCAGTCTCCTCATGTATGCACACACACACTCACACACATGTGTAAGCATGCACACACCATGCATGTGTACTTGCACATACATGAAAGCATGCACACAACAACGTAAACATCCATGAATATGTAAAAAAGATCTTTAAAAAGTAGGTTGACTTCTAAAACCAAGAAGCACATATGGTTATAGTCTCACTAAAATTGTTATCAACTGACAGAAAAGGCAAAGCCAAAAATACTAAAAGCTGAATTGAAGACATTAACTTGTTTGTACATTATTGAATCAATTTCTGTCCAGCACGGCACTGCTGAACAAAACCCAGCCTTGGTGCAGGGTAATGTATTCTCCATAGTTTAGAGACAGCTGTTCTGGGACACGGTCATGGAACTGACCTTCCAGGCATAAGCAGCATTCAAGTTGGGGACACAAGTGTTTTCTCTGA
The DNA here is from genome assembly GCF_903995435.1 of Acomys russatus. Lineage (NCBI taxonomy): Eukaryota > Metazoa > Chordata > Mammalia > Rodentia > Muridae > Acomys > Acomys russatus. The sequence goes on along the minus strand of NC_067149.1, from coordinate 69,208,718 downwards.
CCAAGTGGCTTGTCATGTGCCAAGTATGGAATTCAGGGGGAAGAAAGGACTTAATGAACTCTAATCTGCTGAGCTGGAAGGGGAGAAAAGTTCAATGGTCTACGCTCTATCAGTAACATGAACTCTCAGTTAAAGCTTGCGTTCAGTGCGCACCACTTCACTGCACTGGGTATAATACTTAAAATCACAGCGTCTTCCTAAGAAGAAGACTTAGAAAACAGGGCTGTTAATGTTCTGCAAAATAACCTAATGCAACATAATGAGATGTCACTGGAGAGGCAGAGATGAGGAGCTGAGGAAGCAAAAGTGGACAACCAAAGGCCACCGAAGGCGGCGTGGTGGGCTGCCGCCGTGGCTGCCGGCCTTCCTGACTGCGTGGCCCTCATGCCGTGCTGAGCCCCAACCGGACAATTATTTCACTGCTACTTTATAGCTGTCATTTTGCCACTGCTATGAGTCGTAACGTAAATGCATTTATGCAGGATATCTGGTATGTGACCCTCAAAGGCGCCGTGACCCAGATGGGAACTGCTGGGCCAAACAGCAGTGTAAACAATGTAGACTTCGTGTAGCTAAAAGAGGGCTGGAAGAAGAAGAAATTCAGACACAGAAAACAGAAGCACAGTGCCAAATAAATTGTTTAGCAATAGTCACGGCTCTAGTGGGCTGGAGCACAGGCTACCTGGAAGGACCGTGAGAGAAGAGTCTAGAAAGACATTTGACCACAGTGGCAAGAAAGGCAGCAACCTTTGCTAACTCTCAGGTCTGTAGTGAGAGTTTTGATTTCTTTGAAACCCAGTGATGTTATGTAAAAGGTTTTATTTCAAGCCCAGGTGTGGGATACACGGCTGCTGCAGACTGTCCACAGCAGCCCATCAGCCTTGTGATTCTGGGGACATGAATCTGGCAGCTGAAGAGTCTAGAAAGGGTATAGAAAGAGCAGTCCCAAGAGGGGGCACGGCTGTTCCTCCTGCTGGTTCTTGCTCCTGCTGTTGTTGCTGGTTTATCAAGTGCTCAAGAAAAGAGATTAAGAAGTTGGAGACATCCTGAGGAGACAAGCCCTGGATTTATCCCAAGAAACTCAAAGCCCCTGGTCAGCAGGAAGTAGTATAAAAAAGATCTCAATGCCCCCTCTCCCCACTAACCTTCTTCTGTCTCTCCTACCTGACGTTGGTGTGTTGGAAAGGATTAGGGTGGGGAAAAGGATGGAAGGGGGAAGAGATGTAAGAACCTAAATAGAGACAGAAGGAAGGAAGGAAGGAAGGAAGGAAGGAAGGAAGGAAGGAAGAAAACAGAAGAAAGGAATAGTACCTACAGTGCTCTTTGGGATTTTCTAGCCCAAGGACTGGCCTGGCCAGAGCTGCACTTTCTACAAAGTACTTTGGGCACATGAGAAGGCAGGAAAGATAAGGAAAAGCCACCTATAAGCTAATTTGTAAGTGAAGGCCTTCAAAGGAAGACATGGACAGCAGCAGCTAAGCCTTAGGAGGAAGAACATCACTGTGAGATGGTGGAAGAGCCACTGAGGAGCTGGGTGGGGGAGGGGAGATAAGTGAGCCCCATTCCAAGAGGAGGAGTTGGGCCAAGGGGCACCAACAGCAGAAGAACAGCAAATAGCGATAAAATCTTTGAGATGAAATATTTAAGATGCAACAATGTGAGCAAGTAAAAACAGGTGGTAAACTTATGTTCAAAGACGAAAATTCAAGCTAGTCCAGTCTCAGAGCCTCAAGACCACGTTACCAAGGTAACAGCTGGATACAGGAGTGAGGAGCTCCTGGGGTGTAAAGGGAGTGAGGAAAGAGGCAGGTGTGGGACTAAGAGAGGGAGACAGAGAGGATACAAAGTACGTTATACGTATCTATGGAAATACACAGTGAAACATACCAGCTCATACAATTTACACATGCAAAATTATATAAAAGTAAAGGCAATAGCTGAGTACGGCAGTGACAGCCTGTAAGCACAGCACTTCAGAGTCAGAGACAGAAGGATCAGGAGTTCAAAGGGAGCCTCAGCCACACAGGTCGTAGAAGGCTGCATGGCCGCAGGGGACCCTGTCTCAACCAGCCAATCAAACAACACATGCAAAGCCTTCTAAGTTCAAGCAGCCACGGCAGAAAAAAGATGGGGTCCTGAGGGCACAGGTAGAACACGGGGGCTGGGAAAGACATGATGGCAAGACTCCGTTTCCGAAGGCTGAGAAGGACCACCAGGACCAACAGCACAAGTACACACAGCATCAGGACCAACAGCACAAGTACACATGGCATCAGGAAAGTTCAGGAGTACAGGGACGGCAGAGATGTTTTTATGTAGAAAAAAGAAAAGTCACACACAAAGGATTAAACCCCTGGGACAGAACAGAAAACACAGAACACCCTGAAGACAAAGAAAGGTGACAAATGAAAGAAGCTGAGGTGGCAAAGGGAAGAGCAAGTCTGACACTGAGGTGACTCTCTGCCCGTCCGTTCAGTGGCCTACCCAGTATGACTTCAACATGATCAGATTTCACACAGAAAAACACACACTTGAGTGTCTTAGAGAAAATAGAAGAGGGAGCAACATGAGGCTCAAGCTCCCATGGAGCACAGGATAACACACACACACACGTACACACACATGCGCACACATGTGCACACACACATGCACACACACATGCACACGCACACACATGCACACACACGGTCCCTGTCTGTCTCCTCATTCGGTTTAGTCATCTCAATGCCTCCTGCTGGCGTTTGACTTTGTGACCCCTGGCCTGGATCTTTTGAATAAATAAAGGAAATAGCATCATCCCTAGAGAGTAAGCGGGTTCTGTAGAAAGAGACTTTAAAATTACGGAGAAGAAATCATAACATCTTCAAAAAAGTGGGCAGGACGTCAAAGGATGAAAAATCAGAAGACTGATGTATGTCCCTCTGCCAAAAGAGACAACAGCGATCTGTCACTTGGCCCAGTGGTACCCATAGTCTGAAAGCAGAGGTCACAGGGTAGTAATGACATTGAACCAGACAAAGGGTGCTCGTCAGGACCTTGGTGAGGACAGCAGCCATTACTGACACCTAGAAAGCAGGTCAGCAGGACTGGTGGCCTGGGAGAAGGGGAGGAAGACAAAAAGGAAGAAGGAGGGGCCCAGGAAGGAGGACGCTCCCTCTGGCAGCAAGTTAGAAATAATACCTGTGCCAACTACTGGACGGCAGACACATCAAAGGCTACGGGAGGTAAAGTGGAGGCCTCTGAGAGCACGAAGGGGGCACTGACCGTGCACATCAGGCTTCCGTTTACTTCATTTCTCTAACTTCTAGAAATCAACTACACTCAATTGCATTCCTTATTTTAAAAAAGTAAAAACAAAATGAGACTTGGTAAACTGCGCTGAAAGAAATTCAAGGAACTGTACTTGGGAAATGAACCACTGGGTGTGTTCTAGCTCTGGCTGCTTTGATGCCAGGCCTTGCACATTACATGTGTGCCACACCCACCAGCCCCAAGGAGAATGCTTACGAATGTTTTCAATCCATACTACTGATTCACTCTCAAACTGTCACAAGGAAGTCTATCAATCTTACACACAAAATGCCACATACACCAGCTCCAGCTGCGAAGAGAAGGGCAAGCTTGCTATGGCATATACGTGCACACGGAACCAGAAGGAACCAGGGTGTAGGAACCAGCGTCTACATCTGGTGTGCCTGGACTCTGAACCCTGAGCTCTACATATCCCACAAGCGCGCACATGCCCAGAAAAGATGAATTAAAGATAGACTTCTCCCAGGTGGGTCTGACGGCTGTGAGCCGAGACAAGGAAGGCTGCTACACCACCTATGCTAAGATGCTGGCCTTGAAGCTTCCAGGATCTGCTATTTGCTTTGTAGTGAGAATGGACTCAGAATTTTCAAATTAAACTTTTTAAAAATGAGTCTAGGGCCTTTGGGGAAGGCTCAGCGGGTGGCAGTGCTCAACAGCAAGCTAAGCATTCAACCCCACGAACCCACGAGGAGGAGAGAGCCAACTCCTTCAAGCTATCGTCTGACCTGTTCACACATGCACTGTGATGCGCCATGCACAAGTGTGTGTGAGCATGCGCGCGCGCGCGCGCACACACACACACACACAAATTTTTCAAATGTACTTTTTTTTAAAACAAGAAAGCTCCCAAATTGTGAGGTTTTTTTAAATTGAAACTAAAGCAAATCTTTTTAACAATCTAAGAAATGTGAGTTAACATTAGACTTTTTTCAGTGCTAGAAACTGTGGTAAGAACTTAACAGCCCTGCCCAAATCTCAAATACACTAAAAAAAAAAAGTATGAGCATTTTTGATGCTCATTCCAAAAATCCATAAAAATATTCCAAAAATCTGAAGAACTCTGAATTCTGAAAGGCATCCAATGCCAAGCATTTTAACAAAGGAGTCTCCTCCTGGAACACTATTTGGAAAGGCTCCGGAAAACAAGAAGTAACGGTGCACTTGCTTCGCTGGCAGAGGAGATGACATATGCCCAGGGCACAAAATGGAGAAGGTACAAAGGGCAGTTCTAATCCTTAGGCGTCCTCATCATGCCTGATTTCCACACACCTGATCCTGTCCTTAGACCAACTACCTGTTCAGAGCCTCCTGGGTGTCCCTCCAGAGAATATCAAACCATTGGTCACCATAAATCAATTTATTTCACTGAAGGGCAGTGCAGCAGCAGATGGCAACATTTTAAATGCACAAAAGCTGGGACCTACAAACACTTACGGGAGTCCACAGAAGTGACTTGCTGAGCGACTAGGGATGGCCTAACATCAAACAGCCCCATAGCCCACGGTGGAGCTGCTTCAACACTGAACTGCATGTAAGTTACGGAAAAGCATTTCCTACACATTAAGAATTGCAGAAAACAATCTGTTAAAGTATGTGACAACACTTTAATAAACCAACAAAAACTTCCAGCGTATATGAACACTGTACACCTGGGAAAGAACAGAACTGATGTGCAACTTGTGTTTACACAATAGAAAAGGTGGCAGGGGAAGAGGAAGGGCCAGCACTCAAAACACTGAACACCAAGAAAACAGCACAACAGCTGTAAAACTTTTGTTTTCGAGGCAGGGTTTCTCTGTATAGCCCTGGCTGTCCTAGAACTGACTCTGTAGACCAGGCTGGCCTCTAACTCACATCCTCCAGCCTCTGCCTCCGGAGTGCTGGGATTAAAGGCGTGTGCCGCCGCCACCCAGCACAGATATGGAATTTAACAGTGAGTTCTCAAAAGAAGAAATACAATGGCTAAGAAATACTCTCTAAAACATTCACCAAACTTAGCCATATGGGAAATATACATTTAAAACTACTTTTAGATTTCCTCTTACCCAGGAGAAATAGTTAAGATTAAGAAAACAAAAGAGAAGCCCGGCATGGTGGCACATGCCTTTAATCTCAGCACTCAGGAGGCAAAGGCAGGTAGATTGCTGTGAGTTCGAGGCCAGCCTGGTCTACAAAGCGAGTCCAGGACAGCCAAGGCTACACAGAGAAACCCTGTCTGGAAAAAAAGAAAGAAAGAAAGAAAGAAAGAAAGAAAGAAAGAAAGAAAGAAAGAAAGAAAGAAAGAAAGAGAGAGAAGAACAAGAAGAAAACAAAAGACAACAAATGTCAGTGAGGCTCTGGGGAACAGGAGCCTTCGCCAATTGCTGGTAGGAGTGAGGCAGGTCACTATGGAAATAAGTGTGGCAGTTCCTCAGAAACCTAGAAACAGATTTACCATCTGACCCAAGCATACCACTTCTGGGCCTTGCCCAAGATACTCCAATCCTACTGCAGAGACATGCCTTCATCCCTGTTCACGGCTGCTCTACTCACACCAGCCTAGGCACTCAGCTGCTGAGGAATGGATAGTGAAAATGTGCTGCCCACACACAGAGGAACTCTAGTCAGCTGGGAGCAAGAGTGACGTAACCCAGACGGGCAGATGTTGCACGTTCTTACTCATGTATGGCTCTTCGTGTTGACTCTTCAGATCCGTGTGTTTAATTCGGAGTACCTGTTGAATCTAGGAAGCTATCAAGGGACCACTGATGTGAAGAAGGTTGGCAGGCCTTAAGTGGGGGGGGGGGGGGAGGACAACACAGGTAGTATGAAAGGGAAAGGGGAACAGTGGGGAGGGCATAAGTCGGAAGAATGGGGGAAAAACAAGCCCTAAGGATGTCTAGAAAAGCCATATGGAAACCTACTTTTTTATAAACACACACACACACACCGCTCTTCCACATAAGAAACTTTTTTAATTGGAGCTACCCCATATAGCAAGTAATGTTTCTACCAAAATCCATACGTTGCCAAATAAAAGACCCCAGGTGTGGGATGCCTCACCTCCAGTTGGCCACAGACATTCCAAAGACTCACCAAACAATACAGGACGTTGCCACTGTGCCTTGAATAACCAGAAAGTGTCTTCCCTGCTGGCTAGCTTTCACAGTCCCAGAAGGCACTCTACAGGCTGGTGGGGCGGGGGGGATAGAGACCAAAACCAGTCTGTGAACCCTGTGAACTACAGAAATGACCAGTACGGAAAGTTACACCCCTGAGCACAATGAATATTATGGGGTAACCACGTGCTTGCTTCCTGGTTGGATTTAAGTAGGAAATGTGTCCCTAGTACTGTTAGGCTGGACAGAAGCCCTGGCTGGGAGCTCCAAGGCCCTAGGGGAGAATGTCCTATTATCATTTTGCTAAACAGACATAACATCCAATGCACTCCAAAGCTGTATCTCTGTGTTCACACAGCTCAGGATTGCTCTCAGGACTCATCAGGCAAGTTTCTCTGTGCAGTGAATGATGCTTAACATGAAAATCCACTACAGACTGAAGTCCAGAGAACACAGCGTGGAGCACTCAGCCACAAACAGGGCATTACCTCACACCCTCTAAGACTCAGGACCATTGTTAAAGAAAGGTTTTAAGAGCCAGCAATCAGGACAGACTAGAGAAACAGTGTCCTCTAGACAGGACAAAACTACCCCTGCTCGTGGACTCACACCAGCTGGGGCTGCCTGCACAAGATCAAGCCAGTCAACACCCCAGCATGGGATCAGTTTATGATCTGTTGATGGCTGGTGGCTTCTGGGGGAGGCAGCTTCAACATTCTCTAAGAGTGTGGCCCTCTAGTGTGTCCCTCACAGTCCAGAGGATGGCCCCACACCTGAGCACATGGGCAGGACGCTCTGAATCCACGGGCTATTAGAGGAGGAAGAGGAGGACCAGCGAGGCAGCGTCACAACTGCGAGAGGACCTGAATCCGATCCCCAGCACCTTATGAGGCAGCTCACGAGCACCTCCAGCTCTGGCTCCTGGGAATCCAACGCCTCTGGCATCCACAGGCACCCACACACATGCAGCACACACTCACAAAGACACAAGCAAACACATATGATTTGAAATAAAATAAAATCCTCAAACGCCTCTGGCATCCACAGGCACCCACACACATGCAGCACACACTCACAAAGACACAAGCAAACACATATGATTTGAAATAAAATAAAATCCTCAAAAAAGAAAGTTGGGAGGCAGGGCTGGGGGTGTGAACTAGGAGTAGTTACAAGGAGGAATAAGGAAGGGTTAATATTGTCAAAGTAGATTATATACCTATATAAAATTCACCATGAATTAATAGATGTATTATTTTTTAATTTCCTGAATGACTTTTACTACCAATAGGCAAACCAAAGGTAAACCTGACACAAACACTTGGGAAACTCCATTGAGTTCAAGGCTGTGAGGCAGGAGTGCTCAGGCCTAAATGGGACAACTCTATCACCATTCAAGGCTCAGGGAACACCACGGAAGAGGAGAAAGAAAAGATCATTAAGAGCTGGAGGACAGGAGGAGCTCTGTGCAGTTGCTGACAGGATGTGGTGTTGTACTTATGAACTCACAGCAATTGTGGCTACTGCGCAAGATCAAGCCAACAAGATCAGCTGGCTCCAACAGGCAGCATCAGCCCAACTGCACTGGTTAAAAAAGACACTGAATGAAGGTGAGAGGAGGATATGGTGGGTGGAGGAAGTGGGACTCGGGAATGGGGTGGACACATCAGAGAATAAACAAAATGTGCTGAAGAGGAAGAGGAGGAGGAGGGAGGGGAGAAGAACAGGAGGGAGAGGAGGGAGAGGAGGAGGGAGAGGAGGAGGAAACTGTAAGGCAGGCAGAAGGATCAAGTCTCCTGCTAGAAAAACTAAAAGCTTAGCTTTCTCTGAAGACCCTTTGCCATTCCTAGAGGAATGTGGGTCCTCTCCCCAGACTCCTTTTCTTCCCTCCCCTAGTCTCTAGTACCTCAGTACATAAACTAACCACGTCACCAGCCCTGCACACAGTCCTCTGTGTCCCCCCCCACCCCACCCCCACCCCCAGTTTAATTCACAGGCCTTGAAACTCAAAAGTTAACAGGCAAGGCTAAAGCTTTTTCCTGAACATGCCAAAATTACCAGTGAATCTCTCTTCGTGGTGTCAGGGTTACTTGTAAACACCTCCACCCACCCAGGTTTACTCACTTGTTGTCTAAAAGGAATGGTGCACAGGGTGGCAGTGGGGTTCGGGCACTGAGAAGTACAGTGGCCCCGTGTGCAGCCTGGAGGACCATCCAGGACAGATTCAGACCGAAGCACCACCCTTGCAGTTACCAACCCCTCACCACCTAACCTACCCATCTTAAAATAGAAGGCTAGGAGCCACGTTAGCTGGCCTGGGCAGACCATACACAGTGGCATCATCACAAAAGCCCTGACTGCCAGGCCTTCTCTAACCTGGACACTAGCACGGTGTGTGGGATGCAAGCCACACGCCTCTGGGCCCATCCCTGGCCTCCATCTGCGCTCAGCAAGTCTACCTTAACAAAGTACAAGTCCCTTCAGGACACAGTAGTTCATGTCTGCACTCCCGGACTGTCGGGAGTTCCAGGTCAGCAATGAACCTTGTCTCAAAAGAAAACAACATTGACAGACTTCCCGAGAGCATCAAAATAAAACAGATAGGCTTAGCTTATTTCTCCATTCCAGGGTAGACTCACGCTGTCTTGGGCAATCGCCTGTCAAGGCTCCAGTCAGGTCCTCATCGGCTAGCCAACTGCTTTTCTTTCTTTCTTTCTTTCTTTCTTTCATTTTTACTTTGGTTCTTGAGGCTGGGCCTCATGTGGCTCTGGCTGGCCTTGAACTCATAATGTGAATGAGGATGGATGACCTCCACCTCCTGAGCCCTGGAACGGCAGACAGGCCACAGCTCCCATGTCTGATAATCATTTAACTCTAAAATAAAAGATTACTGAGTGCTACTTAAAAGTAAAGGGGAAAAAAACTTGGCTTTGATAGAAGTGTAACATATGTCACAGGAGGACAAAGTTCCGAATGTCAGTCTGTGAAACAGTCAAGGGTGTGAAGCTCGCCGTTGGCACCCCTCTGCACAAAGTAAGAGCACAGCACAGACTGTGTGTTTTGTCACTACGGGGAGCCTTGGCCACTGACTTTTGAGGTTCTGGTTTAAATGGCAATTATAGTGTTTGGTTTTGAGGGGAGGAATAAACCACTTTACCACCTCCTAGTCTGTGTCCTTGCTGGAGAATGTCAACTTAGCCCACTTACACCTCTTTTTCATGTTGGGAAATCGCAGGGTTGCTCACACTGATGCTACGTATGTGTACAGAAACTTCACTATTTAATTTTCGTGTCTGGGAGGAGAAGCTTATAATTACGCCATGAGGCATAACTATAATTAGGTTTTCTAATACCATAGGTATCCCTATGATCCAATTGTAAAACAGCAGAGGGCTCTGAACCGTGTTACTCAGTTAACTTCTCTCTCCTGGGCCATTGTACCCCTCAGGCCTCAGGAAACATGAGGAAATCTTAGCTAAAGGGTATTTCCAATTAATAAAGTAAGCCATTATAATTGTCATCAGAATTTGCCATTGATGAGATTTTTTTATATATATATTTACTAACACTTAGAAAACATTATGAATAGAGCGGAAGACACAGCTCAAAGTGCTTAATGTGTCAGTGTGAGGGCCAGAGTTCAGATCCAAGGCACCTGCATAAGCCAAGGACGGCAGTGTACACCTGCATAAGCCCAGGACAGCAGTGTGTACCTGCCATCTCAGGCCCAGAAAGGGGACAAAGAGGAACCCTGGGGCCTCCCAGCCAGCCAGTCTAGCCAAGTTCAGTCAAAGACTCTGTATCCAAAAAGAAAAAAAACAAAAAAAAAAACCCAAGGTGGAGAGTGACTGAGGAACACCTCCAACATCAGCCTCCTGCCACACACACACACACACAGACACACACACACAATCACTTCCCTATACTGCTGCCCCCATGGGAAGAGGGGAGATGAAGAGTAGCTTTGTCCATCTTCGATCATATGATCTAACAGCAAGACGCCTTATTTACTTAAAAACTGCATTTTTCCAAGAACCAAACACTTCTAGAAGAGCAGAGATCTTAAGAAAAGCAAAAAGTGTGAGAAACAGCGTGAGCATGCTAACAAAGCATTTACAAATGACTCGTGGCGCAAATAACCCAGCCGGCTTACACTCAAACACACCCAGCTGGGGGCTCTATTTAGATCTCTCAGACAGTGAGAATTCTCCTGGGGAAAGAAACAGGAAGGCAGCTCATGTCCCAGTAATTGTATGTTTGTGCCTAATAAATCCAAATCACTCATTTCTAGTCTAAAGTCTCCAGCAACTCAGGTAGCGCTTAAGTAGACAAAACGTACGTACCACGCCAACAAGGCTGGCCACTTCCCTATCTAGCTCAAAGATAAAAACAGCACTGATACAGACACCGATACACAAAGGGCAGAAGGCTTTTTGTTTAGAGTTTTTGTTTTTTGGAGACAGGGTTTCTCTGTGCAGCCTTGGCTGTCCTGGACTCACTTTGTAGACCAGGCTGGCCTCAAGCTCACAGAGCTCCACCTGGCTCTGCTGGGATTAATGGTGTGTGCCAACACGCCCAGCAAAAGGCAGAGTTTTAAAGCCGTAGACGTGCCTGGTAAACATCTGTGACAAATATCATCCTATAGTCCTGTGTCTGTTAAACCCCTTTTAACCTTTCAGACTTTTCCCTCTCCTTCTGTCAAAGTAAATACTGTTACTGTGCTGTTACTCCCAAAACTTTTAATTTGATACAAAAAAGAATATATATTGGAGAAAAATGAGTTTATCATTCATTAATTTAAAAATAAATCAAACACTGGGTGGTGGTGGCAGCACACACCTTTAATACCAGCACTTAGGAGGCAAATGAAGGCAGATCTCTGAATTCAAGGCCAGCCTGGTCTACCAAGTGAGCCAGGGCTACACAGAGAGACCTTACCTCAAAAAACCTAAATAGGTAGATATGTAAGTAAGTAGGTAGGTAGAAAGATAGATGATAGATAGATAGATAGATAGAGCGAGCAATGAAGAGACTTCTTTTCCTAAAGTATATATGAAGCCAGTCATGAGGGATTTTTCACATAAGAGGACTCAACACAATTTCAGATTCTGAAACCAAAGAAATAAAATCCAAACCCCATTAGAGGACACGGGTTGGGCTGGATAGAGCAGCTTTCACTGAGTTATGATTCTCAGTCTTTTCCCTCACCCTCCAAATACACATAATCCCAGCAAATGTTTTAGCTCCACAGAATTCTTATAAGTCTTGTTTGAAAACCAAAGCATGAAGGTGAGGAGGTTTGTTAGGTCATTCTGTCGGCCCTGAGAATCCGGAGTTAGAAGCCAGAGCTGCTTCCTGCCCTCAGTGCGGAAGGACAACGCGCCGTAGAACAAGGAACGATAAATGACAGAACAGAACCCCGTTTGCAGTTCCCAATTCCCATAACCCAACCACCTACCAAGTCTCTACAACAAAGTCTACACAGCTGGGATTTGGTCTTTCGACCCTTTCTGGCGGCTACTGTGACAGCGGCTGTGTGGTGACACTGCAAAGCCAGTTTTCCACTCTATGCCAGCAAATACTACCACGGGCAGGGAGCAGGAGAGACGCTCAAAGCCCCACGCTGGGCAGCTCAGTTTGTAAAATACTTACATGTTTCATTACCATACAGCAACTGTGCTGCTGGTCTTTCTTGTTCTGGTGGCCAAAGGAAATGCTTTCAGCCATTTACATGTGTGTCAGAAATCAACTTAAAGTTAAGAGTGTGAGAAATCAAAAGTCTACACTGAAGCTTTTGTTTCTCCAGTAGATCTTGAAATTAGCCTATCAACCACAAAAAAAGATTACTCAAAACCAGCATGTTATGCCAAGAAAATGTTCTACCCCAATAGCAACAGATGTCTTTAGGGAGCAGCTTTAGCCACTAAGCAAGTTGCTAACTCCAAAATATTCTGTACTCATTATTCATAATTCTACTTAAGCTTCACAATTAAGTTCCAAATTCTGTCTAACTTTAACACTGACAAGCAACTGCTTTTTCTACATATGAAAGTGTAAACACACATTTACATACCCATAAAATATAACACCTGATGTAAAAACTGAGCTATAATCCTATGTAAAGAGTAGCTTTAAAATGAAAATACGCTCGCCAATGAGATCAGGCAAATAAGCATAAAGCAGGAGCTCCTACTCCCCCAAATTACTTCATAAAATTACCTGAGTCTGTAGATGTTCACGCTCACTAACAGAGTTTTTAATTCTGTATCATCAATCCCTGAGCTCTTTCGGAGCCAAGTGATCGTTCCTCTGCAGAGAAAGGGAAAGAGCCGAGTCAAAACAGCATTCACCTTCAATCCTGATTTATGATTTCCTCCACAAAAAAGCAAAATATCTGCCAAGCAAGGCTCAGCTTTCACATTAAAAAAAAAAAACTGCAGTGATTTTACTGCACATAATAATCACTGCTATTTAATCCACTAACGTAAAATCAAAGCTAATAAAGACTCCACAGTCCAAGCTGGGTGTGGTGGCACACACCTTTAATGCCAGCACTAGGGAACCAGAGGCAGGCAGATCTCTGTGAGTTCAAGGCCAGCCTGGTCTACAAAGTGGGTCCAGGACAGCCAAGGCTACACAGAGAAACCCTGTCTCTAAAAACAGAAACAAAAACAAAACAAGACTCCACAGTCCAGGCAGGAACAGGACACACCACCTTCAGAAGACTTTCCAGAGCCTCTTCAGCAGTCCTTGGGGACGGGCGGCTGGGCATTCCTTTCAACGACATGTAGAACACCAATAAGCACCTCAGGGCCACTCTACAAAATCACAGCACCTCATTGCTGAAGGAGACCAGAGCCAGTGGCTAAGATCAAGATCCAAATATTTTCCAGGATGGTCACTTGGTTGGTCCGGTTTGGTTTAAACAGGGTCTTGCTCTACAGACTGGTTCTGAACTCATGGCCCTCCCAGACCTACCTCCTGCGTGCTAAGAGTTACACCTGTCAAAGGCACACTCCACACTTGGATGAGTCCTGCTGCCTCCTGGGCTCAGCACTCACGTCTGCCCCACACTCTTGTGAAGACTATTCATATCATCAAACCCCATAAGCCTGCTCTTAGGCTTGGCACACACACAGGTTCCCCTTAACCTCCCAAAGCTCCCCCACTTCAGACCACGCCCGCAGGAGCACAAGTTGCAGGCCTGGTCAGCGTCACATCCACACTCCAGCACTGCCAACACATGGCGTGGGCAACACTTCCCTTTAGACAGGAGAGCAAAGACTCCAGATGCGGCAGCTCCAGCCAGGAGCACAAAGGCCATTAACTGCTCACTTGCGCACTAACTGGCATTAGCCTGCTAACCCCAGCTGGTTAACCTCCCACTAGCGGTGACACTGCACACTTGGCTTGTGCTGAACTACAAACCTCCTCATGTTTTATGCAAACCAAGGCATCCCATTTTAGATTTTTTTTTTTTTTAAGTGTAGATTCACACTATGCAGCTATTAAAATTCTATCAGCTTCCAGGCTGTTTTCTGGATTTTAACTATCAGCAGTTGTCTCTCCCAGATATATTTGAACCACATCTTCCAGCCAGTCACTGATAAAAATGCTAAGGACCTTGTGGTGAGTGCTACTGAGTTCCAAATTATCTGTGAATGCACATCTTTCTACCAAAAAAAAAAAAATTTTTTTTAACAGAACTTCAGAATCAACTTGCTCTAAGAGGCATGAACAATTTAGGACAAAAAATCTGGGGACAGCAGCTGTAAGAAAGACATCACTAGTTAAACTCGTGGCCACTCTTGCCACCCGTACTTTCTCCACTCACTCACTCTTCATGACTATGCTGTGCAGGATTCAGGAATCTGAGCAGCACTGCCAGTCAGCATCGGCGAGCTGCCAGTTTGGAGCCAAATCCTCCTTACATCTATGCAGCCTCGGCAAAGTACATGATGTTGTTAAGCAGTGCTTGGTCCCAAGCAAAACTGTGTGGAAATACTGGCACTCCTGGAAGGTACCTTTTCCTGCCCCACCCAGTTCTGCAAGACAGTGTGTTTTACCCTGAACACTAAGCAAGAGTTGCTGGCCCATTGCCTCCTAAAAGAGGTTTCAAATAATACATAATTCTTAATGCATTTAGTAATTCCATTTGGAAGGCCTCGAGGGGCAGAAAAGAAAGAAAAAGGAAGGAAGGAAGGAAGGAAGGAAGGAAGGAAGGAATCACTTCAATGTTGGCCAAACACTACTCCCTCTCATCCACATGCCTGTTCACAGAGTGTCACCCAAAAATGTATGCCATTGTAGCCAATAAACACCAACTGTTAGTATTATTATTATTATTGCCACGCTTTTTAAATACTTACACATGGCAGTTGTCTCTTATTTGTGTTTTAATTTGCCTTTACAAATTAGAGGTAGTAAGTACTTGTGTGTGATGGCGCGGGGCAGAGGACCACACGATTTGAAATCAGACAGGTGCAGATGAGGTAGAAGACAACCAAGGCTCTGATACTTAACAGTTTCATCAACTGAAAAGATTTATTTTCACGGTTTACTTTCTGACAAATTACAAAGTGTTTTACCATCAGTGGTGAGCTCCATTCAATGCTCAGCTTAGGCGAGCTACTTAACCTCTATGAATCGGTCACAGTGTCCACATCTCTTAGGGTTACAGAACAAACATACATACATAGCCATGACACACATTTTATATAACAAAAGCACAAATAACCACACAGATGACTAACAACATTACACATCTGGTGACTCCTATACAGGAAATGCTAAGGAGTTGGAGAAATTTCCATATATTTTATAGAACTTGAGGCTGGAGACATGGCTCAGCAGTTAAGAGCACTGCTGCTCTTCCAGAAGATCCAGGTTCAATTCCCAGCAACCACAGGGTAGCTTGATACTGTCTGTAACTCCAGTTCTGGGAGATCTGGCACCCTCACAAGAGACATACATCCAGACAAAAACATCAACGCACATAAAATAAAACAGAATCTTTAAAATGAAAGAAAGGAAACAAGAAAAGAAGGGAGAAAGGAAGGAAGGAAGGAACAAAACATTAACCCTGGAAATTTTTGGTTAACATGTTTTGAGTATGTAGAAATCCTGGCTGGAGTGATTTTTTTCCCCCAAAGATCAGGACCTAAATTCAGGAACCCTCCAACAGGACAAAATTTGTGCACCCAAAACCCTTTGTGCAGACCTGGCCCTGATTTAAATGGCACGCAAAGCCTAAGGTTACTGACTGACCAGTCCTTAAGATCCCAGTTGCTGGCTCACAATCTATACACTGGGCCTGGGAGGGTAGAAAAGTGCTTTGTACACACTGAACTCAAGTCTCAGTGTGTAGTAATGGAAACCGTGAGTGCTCCTTCGTTATGATCAGGTAACACTTTCGTAATAACCTATTTTCCTGAGGTCCAAGCGTCTGCCAGCCTGGTTGCCAGCCTGCCCTTAACCACCACATCCTACCTCCTCGGGACATTAGGGGGCCAACCTCCCCCACACTTCGAGGTCCCACCCTCAAACAGCCAGAGAGCATCCTCCCCGGGGAGCATGTCAGATCTTCCTATTGCAGGAGAATGAGGCCAAGGTGGGGTAAGAGGGCGGTGTGGCGCTGTGTGGAGTGAGCGAGAGTTTCCAGTGGCTTCTAAGCCCAACTGGCCCTGCCTCTTTCCTAACTCTGCAGCCAGTCCTCAGTGACAACGGTTCTCATTTGACCTTTTTCCATTTCTTGTCCTGACTTACTTCCCGGAAGTCTAGGCAACACTGCAGACCATTTCTGGTCCAGCTCTTCCTGATAGGACTTTTTAAAATTCTGGTTCTTCAACAGCTTTTCTTCTAACAATAGTCACTTCTCTCTGCACAGCACCAAGCTTCCTGCCAGGAAACTCCTCTTTCATCCTTGGCAGACATGAGTCACAATGAGACGGCACAGCTGGGGATTCCTGGGTTGAACTGTGCAAGAGGCAATCGTCTAACGCAGACAGGCAGGTAGGTGCACGGGTACAGGCATGTTCAAAAGACCAAGTAAGAACTCCAAAGGCTCTAGGGTTCACACAAGAGAAGACCATCCAAGTCTTCCTGGGAAGCGCACACACACACACACACACACACACACACACACACACACACACATCGGAGAGGCATCTGCAGCCTTTTTTTTTTAATTGACAGAAGAGTCATAGTGCTACAAATTTTCCTTCTCATCTAAGGAAAACTTCTGATTCTATGCTGTCTCTTATTTCTAACCAACACAGTAAACTGGCTAGCAGATCAGCCATTTCACAAACCAACAATCAGACTGCCAATATCCCTCTGAGAGGTTCGAAGATGGGTGTTTTTATACAAAACCTGTCACCATGGCAACTTGAGTCTGCTCAGTCTCTGAACATAGAACAATGAGCTACTTATCTTCCACTACAAACATCATGGTAACAGGCTGGTAGCATCTTCCACCTCCTGGCATTGGAGAGCTCCAGCCTCATAATGTAGATCAAAGATTATGAAAGCTGTCCAGGTTGAGGGAGGCTTCCTAGGAAGCCAGTACACACACACACACACACACACACACACACACACACACACACACACACACACCAGCACACCACCACTTTGGCTGTGTGCCAAGGCAAAATCATCAGGCTTCCCTATCTCTAGGCCCTGCAGGACACCCGGCCTAGAGACCTATCAGGTGACTAGAACCCACAAGCTCTTCACTCACCAGAAGACAGGAAATCAGACCTATGCTCACGCCTGCAGACACAACTCACTCTGGGCTGGGGTAGGAGCTTCCGCATGATTATCTCTGTACGAGACAGTGGCCTTGCTCAGTCATACCACAAACCATGGCAGACAGTTTCAGAAATTTGCTGAACACAACTGGTTTCTGGAAATGCCAGGAACTGCCTCCCTCTTGACCAAAGCAGACTGGCTTCATCTCCTGGCAAGAGAGCTCTGTTGTGTGTTGAATCTGGACCGTCTCCCACAGGCTCATTCTCTCAAGACTTAGTCCCCTGCTGGTTTGACTGTCTGGGGGACACTGTAGATCTGGGGACATAGGCTACTAGGAGGAAACATTGGAAGGTTGTATCTGCCACTGACTGTGTCTAGCTCTCCACTTCCTGGCCTGGCTACCATGTGAGTGAGGAGCTTGACCACACGCCCTCCATGGAGCCTCCCTGCCGTGCTGTGAAGGACTGAACTCTCTGAAATTGTGATCCACACAAATCTTTCCTCCCTTAAATTGCCTCTGCCAGGGGTTTGTCATGTGACAAGAAAAGCAACTAAAACAACTGGAAAGTCCCCACCTGCAGCCATGACTAACATCTCACAGGGATTTGGGGTGTCAGCAGGAGGCAGAGCCTCTCCATTTGTCCTCCACTTTCGTGTTTCCTGGGAGGCTCTGGGCAGATATTTTCTATGCCTCGCTTGCTTGTGTGCCTCTGTGATGATAACCCACCAGTTTTGTAAATGCGACATATATTAAGTGTCTTGGGAGCCATTGCATATACATACAGACAGATTAATATTCTGATCATGCAGTAATTCATGCTTGGGGAAAAATTACTCAATTTGGGGGGTCAGCCATTTCATAAATACAGAAGCTAGGCCCCACTACATCACCATCAGGCCTAAGTATCACTAAGTATCGCGTGAGCTTCCAGGAAGCTACAGAGCTGCTGTTTAATAATTAACAAAGGGGTTGTGATCTCTCCCTCCATTTGGCCACAGGGTCCAAATCGTCTGACCCTGCAGATGAAGTGTCTTGCGACACACCCCACTTGTGTTTGTTTCCTTTCCATGGGTTAGACAATCCTAGGACAATCTAATGGACACAGCACAGCTCCACTTAGTGCCAGCTTAGAGCTTCTGGTGAGCCCAAACTAGGTTGACAGAGTTACTTTTTAAATTGTGCTCAGGACACCACAGGTTCCCTCAAACGTCTTATGAAGGCTGAAATTTGAAAGACACTTTTTAGGTGGCTGCTCAATTAAACTGCTCGACAGTCAGCTCAGATCACTTTCTGAACACCAGCCCACGCTAGTCAATAACCATAGGAGTACAGCAAGACCAAACAAACTAGCAATGCGCACACCGCAACACGAACTGCCACTGGCACTAGTACAAGGGGAGCCCAAGCGGGCACTGCCAATGTCACCTCAAACCCCAATAGACCCACCCTGCTAAGCTACTTGTCAAGCTCTACCTTACATAAGCACTGAGCTTCCAACACCAGTCCAAACCTTTACTGACAGGCATAATGCTTGGCTGGGGCTGATACTGATGCCATGGTAGCAATTTCTGTGCCCCCAGGAGAGCAGCCAGAGGAGGGGCTGCAGCATGGCTCAGCCCGCCTTGCACAGGAGGCTGCCTGGGATCCACCCAGGCCCCAGCCCAGGTAAGGACAGGGACAAAAGGAAGCCTGCCACAGCACCAGGAGTTGAAGCAAAAGCTGTGTCCATCTCTTACTACCAGACGACTGGGGCAGGGTTGTTTAAAGGAAGAAAATATACTTCATATGAAAACTTAGCCTAACCTTACATTTCTGCCCAATGTTTTTCAGCATTTTAGGTCTCACCTCACTTTTGAGCCTTCCCTATGAAAGCTGGCCCACAATGATCATATTCACTCTAAAACTGGCAGCATGACTTGTCTAAGACCACACAACTTATCGACACTGAAGTCAGGCTGCCAGGTTCCTGAGTTGGGGGGTCATCGTCAGCTTCTTCATCACCTTCATCATCACCATCATCATCATCATCATCAAGAATATAGTATGATTACATCATTTCCCTCTTCCCTTTCCTCCCCACAGAGATTCGGAGTTTTCTGTCCAGTTCCAATTTGTCTTATGTTTTTCTTCAAACCTGTATTTAAACCCCCTGAAAGTTTGGCTCCTTCCTACTCCCCTACCTCCCATCTCCATGCTAGAGACCAATATTTCATAAGAACAAGGACTGTTAATGACACAAAACCCTGGGGCAGAGTCGCACATCCCCAAAGGAATATTCCCTCCCTACAGCTGGCAGAGGGTGAAAGGGCCAAGGTTACCATCACTGAGGTCACTCACCAGCCCACCTCATGCCGAGCGCACCTATGTGCAAGGGAGCAGACAAGGCACAGACTCACCCGGCACTTGCATGATTTACTTTTTTTTTTTTTTTTTTTTTTTTTTTTGGTGATGCTCTTATTTTATTTCTTTTTTATTTTGTTTTTTTTTTAAACACATTTTTATTGAAAGATAAAATAATTCATATTACATCTCATTTTCTATCCCATCCCATACATCCTCCCATTCCTCCCTCCCTCCCACTTTCACCCCAATCCCCCTTCCCTATGACTGTGACCAAGGGGGACCTCCTCCCCCTGAATATGGTGCTAGGGTATCAAGTCTCTTCTTGGTAGTCCGCTATCCTTCCTTCGAGTGCCATTGGGCCTCCCCAACAAAGGGACATGGCCAAATATGGGGCACCAGAGATCCTGTGACAGTCAGTCCCCAGTCTCCACTTAACTGTGGAGAATGTTCTGTCCCTTGGTTAGATCTGGGTATTGCATGATTTACTTATGCCAAGTTGGCATTCTGTTTCTGCAGTAAACGATGCTGGGACAGTGGACGTCAGAAGGGGGTCTTCACGCCATGAACAGAGAGTCACGCTCAGCCTCAGGAAGGTGTGTTACAGCTAAGGCAAACACTAAGGAAAGCTAATCACTGCACTGACTCCATCAGCCAGCCGGCCAACAAGACACAAGAGCCCTGACACAGCACGTGTCCCTGCATGCACCACCCCTGCCTGTTTCAAAGGGCTGGAGCCACGTGGCTTCACGTGAGCATCACACAGCCGCCTGCTGGGCTGCCATCGTGAGGCCATAAAACACTCTCTCCAGGCCTTTGGAGCCACCCATTAATAGTCAAGTCAGTATCGGCTTTATTCTTCCATTCTCTCTCATCACCATTATCAACTTTCCTCACTGTTACCTCCACTTCTGTCCCCAAGTGTCCACTTTGACTTCCAGTCAAGAAATCATACAGCAAGCATGGAATTCTAGAGAAACAGTAAGGTAGAACACAGCATTTTACAATGTCCTAGATTCAGTCTGCAGCAGTCACAAGATGCACTGATCCCTGAATACTAGACATGTACAGGAACATACAAGTCCTATCAATCCATCACTGATGCTTATGGTACCCATGTCTGACGTGAGGAATACACATGCCCTAGTTTACACTCACATTCCGAGTTACGGATGTGTATGTATGGCATAAAGGAGAATTTCCCATCTTGTTTCCATCCTACCAAGATGCAGGAGAGGAGGTGGGGGAACCCCGTAACAGGTCCAAGCTCCCGGAACAGAACCAAGGATGTTGGCCAGCAGCCCAGTACGCTCTTCCCTACATGCACAGCCCATCCTCTACGTCAATACTAAGTTGACTCGCGGCTCAAGTGCAGGTTCAATTCCCAGTACACACATGGCAGCTCACAACTGTTGGAAACTCCAGTTTCAGAAGATCCAATGCCCTCTTCTGGACTCTTTGGTCACCAGGGTGCAGCAGGCAAAACACCCACACACATAAATTAATTTTAAAAATAAATTTTTAAAAAGTAAATGCAGCTGGGCATGGTGGTGCACCCCTTTAATCCCAGCACTTGGGAGGCAGAGGCAGGTGGATCTCTGTGAGTTTGAGGCCAGCCTGGTCTACAAAGTGAGTCCAGGACAGCCAGGGCTACACAGAGAAACCCTGTCTTGAAAAACCAAAAAAAAAAAAAAAAAAAAAAAAAAAAAAAAAAGTAAATGCAACCATGGCTTCAGAGATAGTAATTAAATAAAGCAGGAACTTAGAAAACATAAACTTTATTTTTAAAAATAATTCCCAACGGATGTCTTTCCTAAACTCTAGGATAGAGACTATATTGGGTGAGAATCCTGAAAGCTTTAACTGCTTGGCTTATTAAAATGGCAAAGCCTGAACAAACATACAGTAGAAGTTAAATGGCAAGATAACCTCATGTTGGATTCTTCACGCAGAGACAATTTCGTATCAGTGCCAGTCTCATTACGTCACAAGGGCTTACTTTAGTACAAGCACAGCTCAAACCTGACTTTTATTTTTTTAAGATTTATTTATTATTATGTATACAGTGCTCTCCCTGCATGTACACCTGCAGGTCAGAAGAGGGCATCAGATCACATTACATGGTTGCTGGGAATTGAACTCAGCACCTCTGGAAGAGCAGTCAGCACCCTTAACCTCTGAGCCATCTCTCCAGGCCCCAGACCTGACTTATAAACAGTGTGGAGACTTAAGTTTACTCTTCTCCCCTTAAATATTTAGCACCTTCATCTTTTCTCACGCTCTTGTTTATAAATCAAGGGCAAGCAGCAAGTCTTTAAAGGATGCCAGAAATCTCAGCTACGTGCAGAGGACTCACTGAGCTACTGCCCTTGGTGAGAGCTGTGCTGCACGTTAACGGACAAGTGCACTCTGCCTGGCTGTGTTGCACAGCCCCAAGTTGCTGATTGATCATGAGCTTCTCTAAGCAGAACGACCTGAGCAAACACCTGAGCAGAACATACTGAGCAAGGAAATGTTCTCATATCTGACTACTAGTAGTACTTTCAAAAATTTCAAAAAAAAAAAAAAATCAATGTAGGTTTGCCAGTTATTCTAAAACTTTTGAACAAAAAAAGAGAAGCTACAATTTTGGTTTTGAACTAAGACATAATCGCTACTGAACTCCTACAGCAAACGACCAGGCCTTATGCTAGGCATCTTCATTTAACCCCAGAGGCCTAAGAGGCAGATATTTCGCCTGCTGAAGAAGCAGCCAGAGCTCAGGTGGGTAAGATTCAGAGCCATAACCTTAGGACAGGAATAGCTTGGGGCTCTACCCAAGGCGCCTGTGATACCAAAACCTAAGATGTTTGCTTCTGCACCCTACCTACCCGTTCCACTAAACAAGCCAGATCACAGTGACAGGACGCTCTCTAAGTAGAGCAGCTCAGCCCGGAGCCAGAAGCTCTGTGTTAATGATGCTTCTGTGGAGTGGTGGTTTCCTCCCAAATTAATGGAGATGAAAACAATGTTTAACCTCCTCATGTTGAGGTAAGAAGCATCTATAAAAGATGCAGTGAAAGGCCTCACCAATGCAGCCGCCCTGTTCCGTGCTGTTACTTCCTCTCCAGGCTTGGGCCGGTGCAGCTGGGAAGTCACTGAGTGCAGGTCCACGGCCTGCCTCAGACTGAACAAGAGAGGCCGGAGGGGCCAGGGCGCAGGCATGGTGGGACCTGTCACAGCCCTTCTACAGTCTACCTTCCATAGACCAAAAACTGACTGTGGGACAACAACATACCAGGAAAGGCCACAGTTTGTTGAACAGGCGGCTGGTCAGCTCATCAGCCAACTGAGTATCATCAGAAGTCTTCCTGCCTTCAATAAGCTCACCTCCACCCAGAGGCAAGGGAAATCAGAACACAACCAAGCAGGCAGGCCTGACCCACTTCAGAGCGCCATCTTCCCTTGCCAACTGCTGCTTTTGCGTCCCCATGTGCTCAGGAAAGTTTCTACGCCAGGACACAGTGGGCACACAGGCACCTGACGTCAGTCTCCTCAGAAAACTGTAGGCATCTACTTTGAGATATAATTTTAAACACTGTTTACACAAATGGTGACTTGCAGAGCAGAAAGTTCATTTTAACACTGACAGAAACAAACCGAAGATCTTAGACAGAAAAGAAAACCGTAAATGAAGGAGCTGGAGAGATGGCTCAGCAGTCACTGCTGTTGCTGTGCGCACGCACGCACGCACGCACGCACGCACGCACACACGCACACACGCTGCTCCTGCTGAGGAGCACAGTTCCACTCCCAGCACCTCACAACCACCTGCGACTCCAACTTCAGAGGACTCAACACTCCTTTTTTTTTTTTTTTTTTAATTTATTTATTGTGTATGAGAACTTTATCTGCAGAAGAGGGCATCAGATCACATTACAGATGGTTGTGAGCCACCATGTTGTTGCTGGGAATTGAACTCAGGACCTCTGGAAGAGCAGGCACGTCTCTTAACCACTGAGCCATCTCTCCAGCCCCCAACACACCCTTTTTAGCCTCCTTAGGCAACTGCACGCTAGCAAGTGCCTGAAACCCACACTCGTATATAAATAAGATAAAAGTAAAATCACTTTAAAAAAATATAAAGTTAGACAAGAAAACTAGATTAAAATATGTTTAACAACTAGTAGAGGGCAAATAAAAACCACGAGCTAGAGTTATGAAAAATAAGAAAAAGTGCTAATCCACGATAGATGAAACGGACACATGACAAGAGGCGTCTGTCAAGGTACATGAAGCCCTTAGTCACATAAGCACATCTGATCACATTAATAGCAAATACATAGAAAAGAAAATGGGTTTTTTTCTCTTTTAAAAAGCCCCAAATATTATCAAAGTGAGAATAACATCACTCTGCTAATGGGAACAAAAATTAGTTAATTCTGGCTAATTACAGCAATACTGCTCAGGACTTCCACACACCCAGACCCTTTAATGCAGCTTCTCTCCTGTGAAGATGGGGCTGATGTGATACTCAGAAAATGCTCACAGCACAGATGCTCATCAAAGCTGAAAACAAGCAACATGTTCCACAATAGACAGAGCACCATGCAGTCCTAAGAACTGCTCACAGGTATTTCACAAATGCAAACAAAACAACGTTAAATTATTTCTAATGGGAGTAAAATTATATACTCAGAATATTTGACATTTGAAGACAATATCAACCTCTATGTGACAGGGCTGCTGAGGACTCTGGCTTTTTGTTCTGTTTTGTTTTTAATTTTCCTTCCTGGATTTGTTCAGGTTTTTTGTTTTTGTTTTTGTTTTTTTTACTTTTGAGCACACATGTGTGAGGGCCAGAGAGCTGAATATGAGTGCCACATATGTGCAGGGCCCAGAGGCCAGAAGAGGAAGCCAGAGCCCCTGGAACTATTATTACAGTCATTTATCAGCTGCCCAATGTGGGCACTGGACACCACACCCAGAGCCTCTGTACAAACAGCGAGTGCTCTGAACCACTGAGCCACCTCGTCAGCTCCTAATGACACTTTAAAAAATGGGTCTTGGTACATATTTTCTGCAAAAGGAATTTAATAACAATTTCAAGTATAAGTACATAACGACCAATAGATGGGAACCTAAGGATTCTCACGCTGCTCCAGGTAGCAAACGAGCTGCAGCTGAGGCATTCCATCAGCAAGGCCTGGCCCAGCACGGGAGGCGTCTTGGTGTCAGAGTAAAGGCTACATGTTCCACATATCAAAACATACTTTGGAAATTCATAAACTGAAACCTTTTTTATGAAGGGACTTACGCTAACACACCAAAATTATCTCCACAAAAAAAAAAAAAAAAAGAAAAGAAAAGAAAGAAAGAAAAAGAAAAAAAACGAGTTGAGCAGGAAGTTTACTAGAAACACTTTGAAAACGAATTAATTGTTTTTAAAGCTCTGAGTAACAGCCAGCTCATGTCCGTACACAGCGTACATAAAAAACAACCCATCTCCGCTGCGCCTGTCTGCTTCTGCACATGACAGCAGGAAGCTCTGAGCACACAGCTTTGTCTCGTCGAAATCACAAAGTAACTCCTTGGGGCTCACCCTCTCAGAGGCTGGTCTCTCCTTGGGGCTCACCCTCTCAGAGGCTGGTCTCTCCTTGGGGCTCACCCTCGCAGAGGCTGGTCTCTCCTTGGGGCTCACCCTCGCAGAGGCTGGTCTCTCCTTGGGGCTCACCCTCGCAGAGGCTGGTCTCTCCTTGGGGCTCACCCTCGCAGAGGCTGGTCTCTCCTTGGGGCTCACCCTCACAGAGGCTGGTCTCTCCTTGGGGCTCACCCTCGCAGAGGCTGGTCTCTCCTTGGGGCTCACCCTCGCAGAGGCTGGTCCCTGAGCTGGTTTTCTCACAGCGAATGCTGACTGCGCAGCAAACTCTTGGTGCTCCACGTCGTGCCTCATCTTCGTGACCCTCCAACAGCCACCGAGGACAGGGGAGGCTCTGTCAGGACAGCTTTCCTCCCATCCCCATGCTATGGTATGGGAAACATTGCCTGTCATCATCAAATGTCTCCTTTGAGTCAAAATCACCTCTACTGCAAGCCCCTGCCACCACATGAATATTTACTGTTACTGCCCTCACTTGACAGATGGGCAAGCGGAGTGACGGGGCCCCCAGAGGCCAAGACCCACAGTTCTGGAGTCATGCACCTCCAGGTAGGATGCCTGTCTCACACATCTTCCTAATGGAACCGACAATGGACCTCAGCACACGCAGGTTCAAGAAACCTCATCCTCCTTACATATTTATTTACTTCCTACTGGGAAAAAATGTCACGGTCTTCAACTAGCATATCACCTATTTGAAAAAAAACGAGATACATCCAGTAAGAGTCATCCAGACACAAGCTATTTGCAGATTCTATTTTGGAAAAAACAACTCTTCCCTCATCTGTAAAATAGAAGCAGTGCTCATATGGCCTCCTAATTAACTGAAATAGCACAACTCAAGTTGCAAAGCACAATTTAAATTTTAAAAACAACTACACACCAAATGAGTGGCAATAAACAAGCCTACCATTAGGAGACTCAAAATACTGAATGAGTGGACAACTGAAACTCCTCACCTACATATTAGCTGAGCATTTAAGAGCTGCAGTGAGGGTTACTGATCCCTGGCAGAGAGTCCGTAGGCCGAGCTCGGACGGAGCCTCTCAGCAAAGTGTTCCTGCGAGACTGCTTCAAGTGGGGCTGAAGGGAAGACCAGTGTAAGCAAGAAACGCAGTTAGGAAGAGGGCTCTTACCTGCTAAGCACACCAGAAGCCATTCCCTCTGCACAGGAGTACGACAGACAAGTTTAGAAAGAGATTAAGATCAGATGAGGTGACACAGTGACACAGTTGTGACAACAGCCAGGCAAAATCCAAGAAATATTTTTCCTTAAAAAGTAAACTAGGGGGCTGGAGAGATGGCTCAGAGGTTAAGAGCACGGCCTGCTCTCCCAGAGGTGCCGAGTTCAATTCCCAGCAACGACATGGTGGCTCATAACTATCTATAATGAGATCTGGTGCCCTCTTCTGGTGTGCAGGCAGTATACAAAATAAATATATCTTTTAAAGAAAAAAGTTCCCAGCACTCAGGAGGCAGAGGCAGGTGGATCACTATGAGTTTGAGGCCAGCCTGGTCTACAAAGTGAGTCTAGGACAGCCAAGGCTACACAGAGAAACTCTGTCTTGAAAAACCAAAAAAAGGAAAAAAGAAAAAAGAAAAGAAAGAAAACAGAAACAGAAAAAAGTAAGTGAAGGTTGCTACAAAGCTTATCCTTAACTTCCATAATGAATCTCTCAAAATAAAAGACGTACATTCTGACTGTTAAGCAAGATTTCACTGAAAATAGAAAGATGCTTAAAGCTGTGAGACCAGAGGTAAAGATTTCACCAGAACAAAAGGTCAACCTACCATAAATATAAACTCCACCTTCTTTACCTCAGTGACCGGCTCATATTGCTCTCCTATCCATCTTTCATCAAAGTGAAAGGCCACAGAAGACACATCTTTTCAAAATCTTAATTTCAGTAAGTAAAAATTCCCAGAAAGAAACTCTGGCTAAAATTCTTGAAGACCATGTAGGATGCATACCTATCTCCACGCAGCCTCTGCCTCGTAAGCGTAGCCAAGGCAGGCAGGTAGCATGCACAGCATGCACACTTTGGACAAAGGGACGGTTCCTCGGCAAACAGAGGACAGTGTGACATTTCATCACGCTGCTAAGAACGGCACATGATTTAAAACTTGAAAACTGTTTATTTCTGGAATCTCTGATTTAATATAGCTGGGCCATAGCTGACTGCTGATAACTGAAATAGCAAAATGCAAAACCAACCATAAAGAGTCATCATTATGTGCCACAGTCTTAATTACTGGATGGCTTTACTCTTCTGCTCCATCACCCTGATGTCACCACCACAACAAATCTGGAATACCGCAACCCGGTGTCTTTTCAGCAAAAGCTCTGACTGGAAATAACTAGTTAAAGGTTAACAACAGCCTTATCAAAAGTAGTATCCAAGGCAATGGTCTCTGATTCCAACCCCTTTCCGTAGAGCACTTCCTGGGGCTAGAGCACTTTCCTGTATGTAGAGCACTTCCTGGGGCTAGAGCACTTTCCTGTATGTAGAGCACTTCCTGGTGTGGTAGCTCTGCCTTAGCCAGTGACTGACTGTGGCACCCAAACCAGCTGTTCCTCACCACTTAGAATGCTCATTCCCCCAAGAAGCCAGCCTGTGAATCATCAAGCCATGAAGTCTGGCTGCCTAAAATTCCTTCTTCAACAAGTCAAGTTTCCCTTTGTCTGGTTTTTTTTTCCTCCCCCTAACACTACTTTCCACTTCAATAAATTAACTGACTGCCTCAAGACATATCCTGGTCAATATGTCACTTCGTATTGTTTAGATGAGAGATTTCTGTCATTATTTCAAGTTTTTCCTCTTGAACAATAACCCTTAGAGCCAGCTCAGTGCCTTTCACTGCTTCCTCTACTGAGACAGCCTGCAGAAAACTCGCTCAACACTTAGCCCTTCCCACAGCATGATTTTTCCATTTCCCTGAGAGCTTTCTTCCACCCCACCTAAGGAAGACTTCTCTAGAATTCAAAATTAACCCACCACCCTACACACAATTTTGCTTCTCTCCTGTCTTTCTCGCCAGCGCCTTGCACTCTCTCCGTGGTCACACTTTTTCAGCTACTTACTGTATCGTGCCTCTGCCGTCCACTCCTCTGCCGTCCCCTCGGGAGGGGACAGATAAAATGATCGCCTGCAGCTTTTCACTTTCCCTGCGGTCCCTTCTCTCCTGTGTCACTCACACTGCTCTGAGTTCCCAAAAACCCTGGCAGACTCCCCAGGCCATCCTTGTAATGAGCTGCTGCCTGCAGTGGTGTAATAATCCAAACACTGGACTCATCCCTCCCTCCCTCCCTCCTTCCCTCTCTCCTCCTTCCCTCCCTCCAGCCACCATTTTCTTTCCTGTTGCTGCTCTACCTCCCTGGGTAGCTCTTCTTTGGCCTGACCGCTCCGACACGTCACATGCTCCGTGAAGGTTGGGTACTTGCTTCTCTTCATTTCATCCACTCTAAGCTTTTATGTGACTGTTCTCTGGAGACGCCCATCAACCTAGGAATCTGTCCACACACTGCAAACTTAAATTTCTAAATTTTTGTTTACTTTCATCGTGTGGATAATATCAACTGTTTTTTAAAAAGATGTATATGTATATGTGTGTCTGTCTGTGTGAGTGTGTGTACACGTGTTTATGCAGGTATGTACTACTCACAGGCCAGAAGAGGGCACTGAATACACCCTCTGTCCCTTGCCACTTCCTTTCCCCTTTGAAGCAGGGTTCTCTCTCTGAACCTGGGGCTTCTATTTCTTGGCTAGACTGGAACCCAGAAAGCCACAGCAATCCTGTCTCGGGCTCTCTCAGAGCTGGGGTCACATTCGCGCCAGGACTCCAACTTCAGTCTTGTGGTTTGAGAACAGCACTCTTACCCACTGAGCCATCTCTCCACCGCAACCTCACAACGCTTAAAAAGTGTTTCACACGCCACTTACAAAGCCAAAGCAGAGGCAGGAACATGCCCTGGAACCTTCCTCACATTGCTGACTAATGGCCAGCCTGGTCTATAGCACGGACCCCAGGCCTGCTGGAGCCCAGCTCACACAACCTGCATGACCTTGACAAAGCTGCTGAACCTTTCGCGGCCTCTGAGCCCTTGTACGACAGGTCCACACAATACCAATGCTTTCTTCTAGAGCAAATGCAGGGATTAGGTTAAAACATGTAAGATGCTTACAAGCTTTTACTGTGTAGCAGGACCTAGGTAAGCATTAGCTACTGTCCCTGATATTGCTCACCTAAACCTAGTGAGATGTCTATTGTCTTATTAGTTTATACAGTAAGAACACTAAGGTTGGTGGCTATGAGTGAATTCCAGTATGATTTTGAACTAATTCATTATATTTGCCTTTAAAATTCCATTTTTGCTTGTGTGCTCTTCTTAGTTAAAAGTCATCTGTTCTCTCTCATGTTTTCACTTATTCACCTAGTGATACCCAGCATACTATTTCCAAACCTTTCTTTATAATCAGTTTCCTCCACACCTTTAAAAAAAAAAAACACTAAGTGGGAGTAGCTTGTCAAACATTCAATGAAGCAACAACAGTTTCTGTCATCAATCCAGGGCAGGTCCTTTGCCGAGAGTAATGCTGTTAGTGTTTCACACACATTATCATGCCTAATCCTCCTAACCACCCGGCTACTCCCAGTTCACAAGCGATTTAATTAACCAAAATCACATAGCTAGCAAGGACAAGGGATTCGAATCTACAATCATCCGGCTCCAGAGCCCACACCCTTCATCCCTAGGCTGTAGCTAGTAAAACTTTCACAAACACATCCTCCCTGACTTTCTCAGAGCTGCAGAGCAGACTTCTGGGTATTCTGGTTAAGGAGGTGAGACTGAGATGAGGGCTAAGGACAGTAAAGACACAAAGACAAGAGGCTGTGCTGTGATGCTGACCCACCCAGGCACTCCCCTAGCTTACCTGAGAACCTACCTGGAGTTACGCTTCCTTCAGGTCCCTACAACATGCTCCTCCCAGAAAAGCGAGCATCCTTTCTTGGAACCTATGTGCCAAATGTGCCAGGACACAGGCGGAAGAAATCTAGTAAATCTAGAATACCATCCACTTTTCAGCTTCCAGGGACCTTCCCAAACTGACGGTCCAAACCCTCAAGCTTCCTATCTCCAGGGCCATGTTTATTTTGACTCATTATTTCCAGTATTTCTAATCCTTTCAAAGAATTCCAGACACAAACATCAATACTACCACTTTACAATTGGAAAGACTAACGCTGAAAGAGGCTAACAATTTGCCAGAACCAACCTGTTTTAAACAGCAAGACTTCTAGTTAAGCACCTATGGGGCAAGTCCTGCCCCGCTTTTTCCCCCTTCTTTTTTGGTTTTCCAAAACAGGGTTTCTCTGTGAAGCCCTGGCTGTCCTGGACTCACTTTGTAGACCAGGCTGGACTCGAACTCACAGACCTTCCTCTGCCTCCTCAGTGCTGGGATTAAAGGCATGTGACACTATGCCAAGCTTACTCTTTTCCCCCCTCCACACAGCATAATGTCTTTTATTTTATTTTTTAAATATTTATTTACTATGTATACCATGTTCTGCCTTTGTGTGTGACTGCCCACCAGATCTCATTATAGATGGTTGTGAACCACCATGTGGTTGCTGGGAATTGAACTCAGGACCTCTGGAAGAGTAGACAGTGCTCTTAACCTCTGAGCCATCTCTCCAGCCCCCATAATGTCTTTTAATTATTAAAAAAATACACTGATTTTTAATTTAAACTTAGCTAAACAGCGACTGCAAGTCACTGACCCCCACCAAGTGATGTGAAGGGCACATTGAACCTCCCTTCACTGTGGTTCCTGGAACCAAAGTCCCTAAGCAGAGAAAATGATCAAGAATGTTAATTCTGCCGGGCGGTTGGTGGCGCACGCCTTTAATCCCAGCACTCGGGAGGCAGAGGCAGGCGGATCGCTGTGAGTTCGAGGCCAGCCTGGTCTACAAAGTGAGTCCAGGATGGCCAAG
This sequence comes from Acomys russatus, assembly GCF_903995435.1. NCBI lineage: Eukaryota > Metazoa > Chordata > Mammalia > Rodentia > Muridae > Acomys > Acomys russatus. Next base: position 69,177,583 of record NC_067149.1, on the reverse strand, counting down.
GCTACACAGAGAAACCCTGTTTCGAAAAAAAAAAAAAAAAAAAAAAAAAAAAAGAATGTTAATTCTGTGTTCAGAAGATTTCTCATTGTGCAGTTGCACTCTGATTTGAGGGAGGGACGGATGGGGGGGGGGTGGGCGTGTGCGGAGAATGCAAAGTTTAACAACAACATCCAAGCAGCTGGTCTGAGGGAAACAGTGAGACCCAAATAACAGTGTACATATGGTCCCAGCAGAGCCACAGGGTCACCAGACAGTTTCCTGATTCCTCACTGTTTCCCTGTCTCTCCTTCTCCCTGGCCCCATCTGCCCACAGCTCATTTAGAGGACAACCCACGGGCTCACAGGCTCTTTCGTCATTCACAGGAAAAAGCAGAGCGTGTTCAAATTCCACTTCTAACAAAACTAACCTTGTACTGTGTGTTGGTCTGAGACTCAGCATCTTAGAGAAAGATGACATCTGCGGACATCATCTGTTCAACTCCACCACGCTGCTGAGCTCTGATTAAAATCAAGAGCAAAGACAGGCATCAGGTTCCTCTACGTTCAGTGAAATCTCTCTACTAAGAAACCTATACAGCTCTGGAGCAGTGAGGTGAGATTTATGCAAAGTTCTATGGTTGGAGACAAGAGTGATGGCAAAAGTAAAGCAATAAGCTTTCCAAGAACTATCCTGTATCCTGTTTGCTCTGCTATGCATAAAATCTCACCACTGAAAACAGCATATTTTAATGGTTTTTATTTTATGCTTTGACAATTTCACACATGTACATTATATACCTCGGCCATACCCACCACTCCACTTCCCTTTCCCTATTCCCTGGGATAGGCCATATACACACATCCCTCTCTTGCCTTCATGTCCTATGTGTGGCTCAGAGGTTGAGAGCACTGTCTATTCTTCCAAAGGTCCTGAGTTCAATTCCCAGCAGCCACATGGTGGCTCGCATCTGCCTTGCTATCAAAAACGCATACACTATGAACAGCATGCGTGCTTTCCTAAAGATGTGTGCTTTCCCATTCTCACGCAGGCTAATGGGGTGTCCACGAAATCCGAAGCAACCCCCAAACATGCAGTGTCTGGTGATCCCCCTCCACGCTCTTTGCCGTGACGGCTGGCACTTCCGTGCAATTTAAGCTTATACAATCCCTGCATTCACGGGCATTTTCAGGTGTAGCACAGTACAGAAAGCACTAAATGGTCTTCTATTCTCAAGTCCTTAGCCTTGCCAACAAAAACAAAGACATGTGTGTAGGCTGGTCACAATGTGAGTCACACCTCGTTCCAGTGAGACACAAACACCCAATGCAGTCACAAACTGCGACAACAGACCCACCTGGCCCACATTTCAGAAAGAGACTGTTTAATGCATCCAACTGCTCCACACTTAACTCAGACCCTCCTTTCTTACCCTGAAACTGCTTAACAAGGATGTAAACTTAAATCTTTTCAGAGAGGCCAGTTTTTAATCTAAAAATCCAACTTTTTTTTTTTTGATATTTCAGTTCCTTCAAAGTAGAAAATAAAACTGAAAAGGAAAGCTCACTAGTTTGCTTTCTAGCACAAATATCGTTACTGTACATCAAAGAAGACAAAAAAAGCAACTCTTTAAATTTTGCTGGGTGAGTTCATTCAGTTTAGGTGGGGGTTTTTTGTTGGTGGTGGTGGTGGTTGTTGTTTGTTTGTTTATTTGTTTGTTTTTTGCCACAAGCTTTATTTAAAGAAGCATTAATATCTGTAATTTTTGTGACAAATGCTGTAGGGGTTTAGGAGGCAATAGGTTCTGACATGTACTGCAATAGATCTGAGGCGTAAGTAACACAGCACATGAGGGAACTACGTAAGCCACACAAGTTTGGGACAGTTTGATAATTGATTTAACTCTAATTCTATGAACTTTTAGTCACACCAAAATGCTGGCCAGCAGACACTTTGTTTACTTGATGCCTACACACCACCCAGCCCCAAAATGGAGCTTTAACCTTAACAACTTTGAATCTCTGTTTAAACTCATCTGTTTGATAGTGGTTTTTCAAGTTTTAAATTGTGGGGCTTGAGAAACTGCTCAGCTTGATTTCTAGCACCCAAGTGTCTGCAACTGCAGTTCTAGGTGATCCAATGCCTTCTTCGGGCCTGCCTTCAAGGGCATTAGGCATGCTGAGCACGGACAGGCAAGCAGACAAAGCATCTACTCACGTTAGAGAGAAAGAAGTAAGTTGAGCCTGGCTGTGGTGGCACACACCTTTAGTCTCAGTACTTGGGAGGCAGAAGCAGGTGGATCTCTGAGTTTCAGGCCAACCTGATTTACAGAGCAAGTTCCAGGATAGCCTGAAGCCAGCCTAGTCTACAACAAGTTCCAGGACAGCCAGAGAGCCGCACAGAGAAAGCTCAACTCGGAAAAACCAAATACATACATACATACATACAGTCAAATGATAAATGTATGTTTTTATTTGAGAAGGGGATGGAAATCTTTTTACCTTAGGACCTTCTGGAAGGGCTCACAGCAAGTGTGATTTCCTCCAACTCCAGAACTAATAGGACTTTCTAGAAAAATCTTGGAAAATAAAGTGACTGTATTATATTTCTTGTTCATGTTTTCCCCTTTTGACATTTTTAAAATGAAGAGTCAATTCTCAGGGCTGGGGAAATGGTTCAGCTGGTAATAATGCCCTCATCACAAAAGCACGAGGAGCTGAGTGTGGGTCCCCACCACCACAGCAGCGTGTACATCTAGCAGAGAATTCTCTGGAGCGTTGGAATCAGTGAGCCTAGCCAAACTGAAGAAGACGCCTACCCTCTACCCCTGGCCTTTCATGAATACATGTATGCAAACACACACGCATGCACGCACACAAAACAAACGAAAACATAGACATAGAGCCAAGTACAACTGGATATGTAGATGCTAACTAACTCATTCACTGACTGTTCTGTAAAGATAATTCAGACCAGGACAGAAACATGTGACATCTTTGAAAAGGCTGAATGTTAAACAAGATTTTCCTTCAGTTTTAACTGTGAAAAATGTGCCTTTTAAAGTATAGGTACCTTAAAAATTGAGATGAAAACCTCAAAAAGTCAATTTTAATGTAACAAACTGTCAGCATAATTTACTATAAAATATAAATAGTCCGTAGGTATAGAAGACTCATCTGGTCAACAACAGGAGAAAACAACCTTGTTCTTTCTGATTTATCTTGTGCTGGTACAACGAGTGACAAAGAAACTGCATGAACAATTAGCTGATGCTCCCTCAATGAACTTGTTCTCAAGAACAGTTTAAGATAGCTTTCAGATTAGGCAATGTTGATTGGGAACTATAGTGTGGCCTAGATTTCAAGTTTCTTGTCCAGTAGGGCAAATTTACTTTTTTTATTTTTTTATTTGGTTTTTCGAGACAGAGTTTCTCTGTGTAGTAGCCCTGGCTGTCCTGGACTCGCTTTGTAGACCAGGCTGGCCTCAAACTCACAGCGATTCGCCTGCCTCTGCCTCCTGAGTGCTGGGATTAAAGGCGTGTGCTGTTTATCAAAAGGAATTGATTCAAAATCTAATCTCACCTTTCTAGTCTTTTAACAAATCTCCCTTAACTCTCCTTTTACATGTACTTACTCAGTGTGTGTGTCCCACACATGTTGCACGGAGCTGAGGCTGGAAGACAGCGTGTGGGAGACCCCGCTCTCTCCTAGACCTGGAGCAGGCTACTTTACCCACGAGCTACTCCATTGGCCCAACAACTCATCTTTGAAAACACCATGCTGGGGCCAGAGTACTCATGGCTCTTGCACAGAACCTGTTCTGTCCCCAGCACCCACACGGGGTTTTACAAGTGTCCACAGTTTCAGGGGCTCTGACGCCCTCCTGTGGGCCCCTTAGGCACAGCACAGCACAGAGGGCACACACACACAGGCAATGAGCTCATACAAATACATCGTGCTATAAACCTGCCTTCCTAAACATAAAACATGAGCTGAAAAAGAGAAATGGTATTTCAAATTGAGTACGAAACAATAACTGATTGCTCAAAAAACTGTTTTAAAACGTGTCAAAAATTGGGCAAGGCAGGGTGGCACACACCTTTATTCCACGCACTTGGGAGGCAGAGGCAGGTGGATCTCTGTGGGTTGGAGGCCAGCCTGGTCTACAAAGAAAGTTCAGGACAGCCAGGGCACAGAGAAACCTTATCTCAAAAACAAACAAAAAAGCTTGTCAAAAAAAAATATATACATTCATACATCTGTGTATATGTATGTGTGTATGTATGTATGTATCCTAAAGATACTTTTTGCTTGACTACCTGGCTTTTGAAGTTCCATCTTTTAGCTGCATGTTGTCATTAAATACTGTTGTCAATCAAGGCTACCCAGTGCTCACCCTAGTGCCCACAGGAAATCCACATCTCCTTCCCAATTTAAAAAAAAAAAGTGCACTAGATAACACAGTAGGTTTTACAGACTTTCACTGAACAGAAATACCAAAATTTTGTCCAATATTATCGCTGAGCCATTAGCAATGTCTATGCCTTAGTCCAAAAGACACAAACAAAATTTAAAGTGTTCTGTTTCCATAAAGCACATACTACTCCCTTTTCAATAAGCCTGTCCTTGCTGGGTATGATCTCTCATACACACACACACACACGTGATCCCAGGGGGAGGCAAGAAGATCAAAAGTTCAAGACCAGCCTGGGCTACATGGTGAGATCCTATCTCAAAGGAGAGGCGAGTCTTGTCAAAAATGCTCCTCTTCACATACCCTGTGCTACTTCATGATTTCTGGAACTAAGAGCAATGTTTTTAAAACAAAGCACACAACACCCAAAATGGCCTTGCCAGTTCTGACCACAGGGACACTTTGTCTGTTTGGCTATAGAGACATCCTTTAAAGTCCAACTTTAAAGCCCGCTCTCCCCACACTTCCTGACTTGGGTTTACTAGACTAAAGTGATGGCTTTCCTTTCCCCACCTCCTGGAAATGCCCTTTAAGTCAGAGTCTGAGATGCGGCTTTTGACTGCAGACGTCCACTCCCACTTCCTCCTGACCTGGCAACCAGAGAATCCTCACTGCTGAGGAACTCCTGCCCTGAAAGGGAAAACTTCCATCAGGCAGAAGTCTGGGCTTGGTCTAAGAGAAAGAGCCCTGAGACACGCAGAGGGCCGGTGTTACAACCGGTGTGTTCAAAGTTAATTTTCCCCAGAAAGCAAATCACACTGGGTGACTCGTGCACAGAAAATCTCCAGGCAAGAAAGAGAGACTAAAGCAAGAAGTAAAAGTCAGAGTCCTGCCAATAGACATTGCTTTCTCCAGCTGACAGACAGACGTTCTGAGTTCCGTTTGCAGGGCTGTCAATGCCTCCCGAATGCAAGGGTTTGTTCTGGTCCCTCAAGTTGGAAAAAGTCGTATTCTCGTTATTAAGTTTGTATGCCACTCCTTCCACCACTGTCCCTGTTAAAACTCCTTCCCCAAACTGTGCGCTGCCACAGGCTTTAAGCCTAGCACTCAGGAAGCAAAGGCAGGCAGGTTTCTGTGACTTTGAGGCCTCCACAGCGAGTTTCAAGCCAGCCAGAGCTACATAGTGGAAGCCTGTTCTGGAAGTACAAAGTAATAAAATAAAATTTAAACTCCTTTCTCTAAAAATGAGCCCTGAAAACAGGACTAGCAGCCTACAGTCAACCTTTTCTCAAGAAGCCCCAGGCAAGATCTAAAGATTGTCAGCAGCCTTCCTAACCTCTGGTGTGTATAAGCACCAACAGCGCTGTAGAACTGTGCCCCCAAGAAACCAGCTTTCCCACAAGCCGTGAATACACCCAAGTCGGTCTCTCACATCCTGACTGGCTGACAGTCTTTCACTAAACAACATATAGTGTAGTATGTAAGGAAGCTGAGAAAAGATAAAAGTACTTTCTCTTTACTTTCTGGGATGATGGTTCCCAAATTTTTGTGACATTTTTAAATATCCCTGAACCCTGTCCCCATGTGCACATGACTTCCCCGCTGGTTCTGTGGTAGTGAAAGGAGACTGGGTTCAAGCACATGTTCCTGATGGGCGTTCTTTGGAAATAGGGGGAAACTGAGGTTCAGGGCTGGAGCGCACCGAGACTGGAGTTGTGGTACTACCTCGGGAACCTGGGGTCGCACTGCAGTTCCCTGGCTGGAGTCTCTGTATCACTGTGGAGAGGTGCACTATTTTTTTGTATCGCAGGGTGCTGGGTGCCACTAAAGCTCTCTAACGTGGAGTGTGTGGTGTGGTGTGGTGGGGATTCCGGCGCCCCAGCACACTTCCCGGATTGGAGTTCTGCGGTATCAGAGGCTGTGGGGGGGGGGGGTGTCTGGGTGTGAGGTGGGGTGGGGGGGTGTCTGGGTGTGAGGTGGGGTGGGGGGTGTCTGGGTGTGAGGTGGGCTCACACTTCCCTGGCTAAGTCTGTGGCAGGGTGAGGTACTCATGTTGTGTAACACTGTGCACAAGTCCCTGACTAGAATTCTAGGGTATTAGGAGTCTGGGGTGTTTAGGTCCCAGCACATTTCCCTGACAGGAGGCTGTGGTGTGGAGGGGAGTTCGGGTGTGAGCTGGGAGCACACTTCCCTGACTGGACTCTGTGGTGTAGGCGGGAGTCCGGGTGTGAGCTTGAGCACACTTCCCTGGCTGGACTCTGACTGGACTGTGGGTGGAGGGGAGACCCGGTGTGAACTGGAGCACACTTCCCTGGCTGGACTCTGTGGAGGAGAGCTCGGGTGTGAGCTGGGAGCACACTTCCCTGGCTGGACTCTGTGGAGGAGGGTTCGGGTGTGAGCTGGGAGCACACTTCCCTGGCTGGAGTCCTGTGCTACGGGGACTCAAGGGCTCGGGGATCCCGACGAGCCCCTCCTGTCAGGGCGAGGCTGCCCGCCCCCCACTCCCTGAAGGGTGGGTCCCGGGGGACGCGGGTCGCCGGCTTACCTGAGGCGGAGGGCAGCCGCCGCCGAGCTCCACAAGTTGCAGTTCCGCCTCCCGGCGCCCGCCCGCCCTCCGGATGGCTGCTCCCGCCGCCGTCGCCCCCGTGCCCTACACGGCAACAGGAGCCCCGGCCGGAGCGCAGCGCCCGGCTGACATCACCGCCGCCCAGGTGCCGCCTCCCCGCCGTCCGCCCCGCCCCCCGGCGGGAACAGGCCCCGGGGCGGAGGGGCGGGGCCTGACGCCTGCGGCCCGCTGATTGGCCGGGCGCGCGGTCACTCCAGGCGCCGCCGGGTCTCCCACATTCCTGGCGGAGCTGGGAGTGGGCGGCGGTGGCGAGCGCGGGCGGAGGCTCTGGTAGGCGCCTCCGTGTCACGGACGGGGCGGACGCGGCAGGCGGAGGAGCCCCGCGGATGAAGAAAGGGCCTCCTGCCCTGCAGCGCCCTGGGGGAAACTGAGGACTTGCCGAGACTGGGAGAACGGACGGAGCATCCCAGGTGCGGCCGCTCTGGCTCCGCGTGGTCAACTGGTGGCGCTCTACCGCGTGCACTTAGTGACCAAAAACACAAAACAAAACCCTCGCACTATGCAAGCTTCCAGGGAAATAAAATGGACTCTGGTGTGTATTTTACTACTTACATTTTGCTTTTGTGTCGAGGACCTCCTTCTCCTTCGCTCCCTTTCTGGTATGATATATATCAAGGCTGATCTTCAAATTATATCTTGGCCTTCCTAGTAGCTGGGATTACAAGCCCCCCACGCCACCAAACTCAGTACTAGCCTGTTTTTTAAAGATCTGTTTTTGTGTATTATTTTTGGTTTGGTTGTTTCAGAAGGTTTTCTCTGTGTAGTCCTGACTCTCGTTATGTAGACTAGGCTGCCCTGGAACAGAGATCTGCCTGCCTCTGCCTCGGAATGCTGAAATTAAGGGTGTGTGCCATCACGCCCGGCTATTTTTTGTTATTTTTAAATTACGTGTATGTATGTATGTATGTGTGTGTGTGTGCACGCGCGCCCATCGAGGTGAGAAGCCCTGTGTTGTGGCAGTTGTAAGGCAGGGGCTGTGCACTGAACTCAGCGTTTGGGCAAAGAGAGCAGAAGGGCAGAACTGGCCATCTCAGCCCCTGCACTGCTGTTTTGGTGCACAACTGCAAAGGGAGACGAACCCTTGCAAATGAGTTCAAACCACATGATAATAATTACTGTTGAACCAATTGCAGTGGCTGAGCTAACAATTAAGAATTAACTACTATTTACCCTCTGGTGGATATTAGCTGTATAATCCTCTTGGCTGCAAAGTCAGGGAGCGGCTCAAGGGCCCCCCCATCGTCATCACCCCCCCCCAGCCTCCCTCTCCCACCCCTGCCAGACCCAGGACATAAGATTACCCATCGATAACCCATTGCCACCTAGAACTACAATTAATTAATTTCTTATCTTTTTGTTGGCTTTGGTTGCCGGCCCACCCCCAGAACAGGAGGTTGTGTGTGTGTGTGTGTGTGTGTGTGTGTGTGTGTGTGTGTGTGTTGGGGGGAGGGGACACTGGGGATTTGATTTGAGGTTTTTTTGCGACAGATTCTTAGGTAGCTGAAGCTAGCCTTGAACTCACTTTGTAGCATAGGCTAGCCTTGAACTCAGGAGCCTCCTGCCTCTGCTTCCCAAATGCTGGGGTTAAAGTGTGTGACGTGTGACTTTTCAGCTGGCTTTATTGTTCTTTGATTGATATGTCATACACCCACAATTCTACCAAAATGTGGAACGCATTCACCGAGTCCCACACACTCTTCCCAGCCCATCTGTCCATGATTTTAACACACAGAGTTCAAGTGTCAGCCAGGTTCCCGGTGGCCTGTAACACCTGTTCTGCATGATCTGAGCCTCCTCTACCCTCCAAGGGTACTGCATACCTGGGTACTGCGTGCCTGGGTACTGCGTGCCTGGGTACTACATGCCTGGGGCACATAAATACCCGTGGGCAAGACACCTTAAGAAAAAAATTATCATGCTGGGCATGGTGGCGCACGCCTGTAATCCCAGCACTCGGGAGGCAGAGGCAGGAGGGTGAATTCGAGGCCAGCCTGGTCTACAAAGCAAGTCCAGGACAGCCAGGGCTACACAGAGAAACCCTGTCTCGAAAAACCAAAACAAACAAACTTACCATTGATTATTCATACTCCACACAATTTCGGAAACTAAAGCTACAGAAATAAGCTAGGGGGTTGGAGAGATGGCTCAGAGGTTAAGAGCAGTGGCTGCTCCTTCCAAAGGACTTGGGTTCAATTCCCAGCAACCATATGGTGGCTTACAACCATCTATAGTGAGATCTGATGCCCTCTTCTGGCCTGCAGGTGTACATGCAGACAGGGCACTGTACACATTAAAAAAAAAAAAATCTTAAAAAAAAAAAAGAAAGAAAGAAAGCCTAACAACCACATAGGGGCTGGTGAAGATGAACCGCGTCGCTTCTTTCCCCTCTATAAACACAGTCTACTCCCAAATTATTTCTAGCCAAAAACATCAACCATCTCCTCATAGTTTTCTTCTTCTCCCTCCCTCTTTCCCTGGTCCTTTCAGCGGCACCCCTTCCCCTTCCTCCTCCTCCTCCACCGGCCTGTCACCCCCCTGACTCCCTCCATTGTCTTCTGAACCCCTCGCTCGCCAGGTGCCCTCCCAGCCGCCCCTCCATCCCACGTGACGACAGGACGGCCGCCTCCAGGACTCTAAGCTCCCCCAAAACCACAGGCAGCCCCGGAAGGGGGAGGGAGTGTCCACCCCCATGGAGACGGCAGGATAGAATAACAGGAAGTTGCCTCCCTTTCCCGCTACAGCTGGAATGATAACAGCTGCCACCAAAGTCCAGAAAACAAAAGACTCAGGGGAGCTGAAAACAGACGGAGCCGCCGGGAGCAGCCGCGCTGCGCGGAGGGGTTGCACGGCGAGTGGGGGAGGGGCTGGCGGGGGAGATCTCAGCCTCTGCCTCCTTCCTGTCCGCCAGAGCCCGAGCTCCGATCTGTTCCACTGTTGGATTTTACTGTGATACTGAATTTCTGTGAGATAGCCTCGGGGGCTGCGGAAATGGCTCAACTCTTCCAGAGAACCAGGGGTCAACTCCCAAAAGCCACACTGGGCTCCCAGTCTTCTGTAACTCCGGTCCGAGGGGGTCCCAACACCCTCTTCCAGCCTCTGCAGGCACTACACACATGCAAAACTCTGTATGTATAAAATTTAAAACTCTGCTACTTAACATCGAAGCCACTGGCGTCTGTGTATGTTGGGGAAACTCCAAGCAGGACACTGTCACGGAAGAAAACAGGATGGTAAGGGTCGGAAACCCAGCACCGACCTCTACCCAGATCATCTCTGGTTTGTGCGAAAGTTCCTGCGTCCACGCTAGCCCTGTGGGTCACATGGCCATTCTCTGCCTGGTTACTCGACCCAGATACTATCATTATGTTGGGGTGGGGACTAGAAGAGACGTTAGTGAAAGCAGGAGAAAACCTCCTCAGAAAGGGGAAAGTAGGAGCCTACAGGAACCCTACCCGGTCGTTTGAAGCCCTCCCACAGCATTTCCCACAGGAAGAGGAGCAGGTCAGCCAGGAGAGCGACAGCATGCCTCTCCAAAAGCCTCTGCCTTGTGTCCCCGTAATCCTGAACCATGCACGCGATGAGTGGGTTGTTAATTTTAAGGTTTATTTTATGTGTGCATGCACTTGCCGAAGGAAAAGTGTGCTCAGAGGCCGGAGGAGGGGCTCGGATCTCCCGAACTGCAGTTACAGACTATCATGAGTCACCACTAAGTGCTAGGAACCAAACCCAGGTCCCCTCCAGCAACAGTAAGTGCTCTTGACCAGGGGCAGAGAGATTTTTTTAGATTTATTATGTATACAGTATGCATCAGATTACATTATAGATGGTTGTGAGCCACCATGTGGTTGCTGGGAATTGAACTCAAGACCTGTGGAAGAGCAGTCAGTGCTCTTAACCACTGAGCCATCTCTCCAGCCCCGACACACACCATTCTAATGAGCAGATTGAAAATGCTCCGCTGGATTCTGAAGTGTAGGGGACCAAGCAAGATCTCCATTGAGCCACCTCTCCAGCGCCTGAGAACTGTATTTCGTCCTGTAGACATCAAAAACAAAACAAAAAGGGGGGGAAACAAACAAAACAAAACAAAACAAAAAAAAACCTCACTGAATAAACACTTCCACCTCCTGACCTGCTGTGGGCAAGCTCTTCAGAAGCTCTTCACATGGAGGATTTTGGAGCCCCAGCTGCGTTCAGTCACACGGCCAGCACACCAGTGGGCTAAACGTGCCCTGTAAACCGGGAGTCAACACCAAATCAAGCAAGCTTGGGTTTAGAATTCCTTCAAGAGGAAAACTGCTGCAGGTCTGCCTGCCATGACTGTGGCGTCAGGTACAGCACGATCCTGACTGAGGCACAGTGCGCCTGTCACTGTGGACGGCTTTGTGACTCCACCAGCTCTCTCCCCATAGGATTAGGTCAGCGATTGTCCCGAGGGTGAGTCTCACTTCATTCTTTGCTAGCAGCCCACGATTATTTTCTAGTCATCCACCAGATTTAAAACACACACACACACACAAAACCTAGATGCATTCAATGCATCCATTTTGTCCATTTATTTATAAGTTGAAGGAAACATTTTTTTTTTTTTTTAATCTATGTGCATTGGTGTGAGGGTGTCAGATCTTGGAGTTACAGACAGTTGTGAGCTGCCATGTGGGTGCTGGGAATCGAACCCAGGACCTTTGGAAGAGCAGACAGGACTCTTAACCACTGAGCCAACTCTCCAGCCCAAGGAAACATTCTTAATTAAAAGAACAATCACCTTTCATGGCCACTGATTAATGATGAGGTTCAACAAATTCCCTTAAGTAATCTTATTACAAATCTAGTTAATTAAATTGTTTTAAATATTAGATACTGGTGTGCATCCGTTAATCCCAGTCACTCAAGAGACCGAGGTGGGAGGATCACTAAAGGCCAGGAGCTTGAGGCCAAATTAGGGCAACACAGCAAGTCCAAAGTGTGTGTGTGGGAGGGGGGTGGCCAGAGGGAGCAGGGTGGTGGGCTAACCGGGTTATTCTAATAGACAGAGACCAACCTTTTCAAGACAAGGGTGCACATCCTGTTCTGCAGTCTGTGCAGATGACCTGCATAGCGCCCACCCCTTCCCAAGCACAGGCCTCTGTAGGCATCACAGGGCAGGTTGCTCTGCCTAACACATCCTGTGCAGAGACCTCCTCAGCGCTCAGGAGCAGCGGAGCGTGGACATGACTAGCAACTGCCCTTTGAAATTTTTTTTCACTTGCCACAGTGTTAAGTGAAGCTCCTACTTTGTTATTTCAAGGTTCGCTGCTAAACGAAATGTCTCCCCTCGGCGCTCTGCGCTGGAGCCATCTGTCATTCCTAGGCCTCAGACGCCAACACATTTCACGTCTGCCATGCTCACCTTTGCTCAAGGACAACCATTAATCTACTGGGCCGTATTTAGTCTCTCCTAGTCCTTAGCCAGAATCTGCCCGCTAAGCCAGAACTCAAGTTTTGGAATGACCTGTTAGCTTCAACCCAGAAACTTCTGTGTAAGAAGGCCGAGGGGAGAGAATTGTCTAAAAACACGTGTGAGGTGAGTGAGGCACCCCTGGTTTGAAAATTTGCTTTCACGGATGGAATCTTCCTGGTAAATTGAAAAACTAGTTCCTGGTAAATAAATCTCTGGCTGGAGCATGTATTGCCCAGGACCTGCAACATCAGGGAGGTGGGGGTGCAGGGTGCAGGGTGCCACCTTCCCTGGCTTTCAGCAAAGCCTTTCATGGCAGGATGCTGACTCTGCAGAGTCTCCATTGCCAGGCAATTAGTGTTGTGGTCTGTTAAACTAGCCAGGGGATTAAGGAAGCCAAGAGAAAGTGTCACAACTACTACTTAAGTGTGCATGTCTCTCTTTTAAATGCTTCGAACCGCCACGCCTGCTCCCCCTCAGGCCGTTTCCATGTGGCCTTCTGTTGCTTGAGTTCACCGTGAGGTCTAGCATAATACCCGCAGGCGTGCCTTCTATATTGCAAGGTGCCATTCGTGGGTCGTTAGAAAAAAATCATCCCCCATTCCTGAGAAATCAGCATCTCTCCTTTGGTTAAAAAAAAAAAAAAAAAAAAAAAAAAAAAAAATCAAATGGGCTGGGCATGGTGGCACACGCCTTCAATCCCAGTACTGGGGAGGCAGAGGCAGGTAGATCACTGTGAGTTCGAGGCCAGCCTGGTCTACAAAGCAAGTCCAGGACAGCCAAAAGCTACACAGAGAAACCTTGTCTCAGAAAAAAAAAAAAAAAAATTAAAGTATGCAGTCTGAGCTGTAAGGCCTACATAACTCAACATCTTGGGCTGCAGTTTCTCCACCTAAAAATGAGATGTCAGTAGTGAGTGAGAAAGGCAGTGTACACTGAGGTGGGTATGTGAAATGCTGGAAGCTGTGAGGTCACAATCTGAAATGGTCCCTTACATAGGAGCCCCCAGGTATCACACAGACAGTATTTGCAGCCACGATGGAAAATACAACAACAGTAAAAATGATAATGGCAGCCCAGTGATGATGGCACACGCCTTTAATCTCAGCACCCGGGAGGCAGAGGCTGGTGGTTCTGAGTTTGAGGCCACCTGGTCTACAGAGTTCCAGGGGAGCTGGTGCTCCACAGAGAAAACCTGCCTCCCAAAAGATAATGGTAAAAGTAATACACCTTGCTACCTTTTTTTTTTTTTTTTTTAAGGGAGAGAGGGGCTCTCACTGTGGAACCCTAGCTAACCTGTGTTGACTAGGCTGGCCTTGAACTCTGCCCCTGGAAAGGGAGTTGCACATCATCACACCTGGCCTCCACATTTTTTTCTCCTCCCCCCCCCTTTGGTTTTTTGAAACAGGGTTTCTCTGTGTAACATCTCTGTCCTGAAACTCACTCTTTAGACGAGGATGGCCTCGAATTCACAGCGATCCTCCTGCTTCTGCCTCCCAAGTGCTGGGATTAAAGGTGTGCGCCGCCGCCACCCGGCTTTAAACATTATTTTTATATTATTTATTTGTATGCGGAGGTCAGAGAACAACCTGTGGGGGTCAGGGCTCTCCTTCCACCGTGTGGGTTCTGGAGACCTGGGTCATCCGAATTGCCAGCAAGCACCTTACCCACTGAACCACCCGGCCAGACTTCATGTGATGGGTTTGGATGGACCATGGACTCAAATTTGACCCAGAGACTTGAGTGTGACCTGAGACTTGAACAGATCGGTAGAACAAGAATAGGATCTCAGAAGTCAGTATTGGTTTGTCACTAGCTGGCCCAATCAGGTCTCAAAACACCAGTGGGTTTGGGACCCAAATAATGCCAGACACTAGAGTGAAACAGAGGTAAAGATGCGACAGCAAGCAACGGGCTGACCCAGAGGTAGGCATGAGTGTGACCTGGCAGCAAAAGAGATCAAAATAAAGCAGTCTGAAAGGGTCTGAGGGTCCCGCATAGAGCAGGGTGTGGTCAGAGGTCATGAGGCAGATGGTGTCATGGGGGTGGCAAGAGCAGCGGCAGATGCGATGGCGAGTGTGTCTACGGCAACAGAAGTGATAACGGTGAGAGTAAATACTCACCAGCTTAATCTGGTCCGCGTATCCGCAGAAATTCTGTAAACCTGCCTTGTTCCCTAAGTGGGAGAAGCCACAGAGAGCTTACATACCTCCCTGAGGTCACAAATCTATGAAATAACTTTATTCCACCCAGTTTGGCCCTACTGCCTGCAGAAAGAAAGGCTGTCACACAGATGCAGAGTGTCTGGGGCACCACAGTCCAGTTCCCAGGAGGCTCGGGGCGCACACCTTCCTGGTTCTCTCTCTCTCGCCTCACTAGGGTTGTCTCCCACGCTTGTCTCTGTCAGCTGGGATGATCTGACGCCCTGAAAGAGCTTCACTAACGCCTCTGGCTCTAACGAGGCACACACGTGGGAGCAGCTCACTCTCCCAAGAGCCACAGACAACGCTGAGCTGATGAGAAGATTCTTGAGATGCGGCCTGGTGACCAAGACCGTTTGTTTCTGATCTTGTTTCTTGGTGCCATTGTTTTGGGCCAGCCTTGGTCTGTCTTAGGAGTTCAGAATGTGTTAACTCTGCAGCAGGTAATTATCACTGCATGTTAATTAAACATCATTATATTAATTAGATGGCCCTGCGCCACCTCGTTCTGCCCCTAAGCAACTGGACTGAAGACGCTCCGGTGACAGGCCCAGTGAGCAAAGGCCAAGAGGAAAGGCTGTCATTTATCTTCCCATGATCTCTCACTCCGGCAGCCAGATCACACGGGGGTGGGGGGGGGCCCTGAAAGAGTTTAGATGTGGTCTAAATAGAGTGGGAACAAAGCCAGGGCAGAGCTTTGCTTCATAAATAAGAAAATAAAATGACTTCTCTCCCTTTGGAATCATGGAGTTCATTTGTGGGAGGGACCGTATCTGTGAGTGAGACAAAGACAGTACTGCTTTCTTATAAAGCTATTTGTAGTGTTTTGAGCTTTCCTGTCAATCAAAGGATGCAAGTCCGTCCCCCTGGGAGGTAGGAAAAGGGCTGGACCGCGGCTTTGCCTTTCCTGAGAGAGGTGGAATTGCAAGTAAGGTCCAAAGACCAAGAGCCATGAAATCTGCTAGTGACGAACCCTGGGGAAGGTTTAGTTAGAGCTTTATGTCTTACACTAGAAATCGTTTCCACATCATCGTCATAGCATCCTCTAAAAGAGTTCTTGTTGGGAATCTCATTCTACTAGCCGACCCACTGGCCTCTAAATCATTCTAGAAAGCAATAAAGTAATTATCCTCACCCAAAAAGGCCACTCAAAACCCCCTGACTTCCTTTTGCCTCCTTCGGAGCGGTCTTTTTTCTTTCTTTTTTTTTTTTTTTTTTTTCCCCCTGTGCTCGGCTTTATTTGTCCTGCCCTATTTTAAGCCCCAGGGCTGTGTTTGGCTCTCTTCTGGAGCTTTATTTATTTATAGAATAAAGGAGTCATGTGTGTAGAAATAATAACACCTTTGTCAGAGAGCGCGGGGATCCAAAGCCCACATAAGTGGAGCAGACTTCCTGCGCAGCAGGCAAAGGCCAGAGAAGAGGAGGGAGAGCCCCTGCCTTCCCTGCACCAGAGACCCTCTCAGGCTAGAAGCGAGCAGGTCAGCGAGCCAGCGAGCGCGCCAGCAGAATAAGTCAGCCCCGCTACGCCCTGCTCATCCTCCGACCCCCTCCCACCCTCCCACATCCTGCTAATTGATAGCTCCCGGACACGACCCGGGCCAGATGATTAATGAGAAACTTTGAACAACCTGCTCGGGCGGTCGGTCGCCCTTTCGCGTTCTCTGACAGCTGATCTAGATTCGGATTTAATCTTCCCAACCCTGAAAGTAAGTGGCGTTACCAACCATCGCTTTCTAGATGACGAAACTGGGGCCGCAAAGTAGAGCCAGCTTCTTTAGGGGCAGGTAAAGTGTGCAGCCAGCCAGGACTCACCCAGCCACCAGCTGGGAGGGCACCCCACATGGGTCAACATTCTGCAAGGCAATCTTAGTGTCTATGCGGTTCCCTAACCCCAGGCTGGCCTGGAACTTACTACACAGCCCACTTGGCCTCGAATTCTAAGCAGCTCTCCCACTTGGCAGGCCTGAAGTTATGGTTGTAAGCCACCACGCTCGCTCACGTTTCCTGAAATGCCTAATGGCCTCTTAATAAGAAACCTTACCCTTCACTCTGAACCTGCAAGTCATGTCACTTAGCCTGCCCCGAAGGGCTCAGTAGCCTTCCCCAGGACACACCATCACTTTGCCAGGCCCCAGCAACCTCACTGGATGGAGCTCACACAACTGAAGGCATTTCTCACCTTTCTGGAAACCCCAAGTCCTGGCCAAGGAGCCTAAGGTTTGCTGTCTTCTGATACCTCTCCCACCTCCGCATGGCCTTGGCCAGCTGCCCACATGTTCTTCAGGATTGGACCCAACAAAATGTCCTCTTTTTAATACAGTTACCCTTTTAAAGCCCCCCAACTCCAAATACAGTCAGATTCCAGATACTGCTAGAGCGTAGGGTTTCTAGCAGGCAGTAAGGTCGGGGGAGGAAATAGACCTGTCCTCTGTGTGTGTCTGCAGTAAATCCGTGTGAGGATGTGTGAGGAGTTTTTAATCGCCAGAAGTGAAGGCACAATGAGATCTGCTGTCTTGCAACAGGATGAGCTTGGGTCGAACGCTGCCCTGTTGGGAATCTCCGTTGGGAATCTCTGCCCGCCCACCTGCTTTTCACAACCTACACAGACATGGCTGCCAGCGAGCACAGTCCTTCTACAATTATAGGTTCTTGGGTTGTCTGCCTTTGGAAGATTCAAAATAGCACAGCTAACTCTGATTTGAGCCGGCGAGGGGGAGGGGGACCCACACTATTATTGCACAAAGACACCTCTGTGACCAAACCCCACAAGCTGTGGCCCAGTCTCTTTAGCTCATGTTCAGCCAGCTCCAAGCTGCCAGCAGGGAGCCGCGAGTTTGCTGAGCCTGCCCGGATTAAGGTAGCTCTTTGAAACCATAAGATAGGAAATGCATTTCCAGTCTGGAGGTGGACAGTGCCTTAACATGGACAGGTCTGAAGTCTTGGACGTTCCAGTACAAGAGGCAAGGACAGGGGGACATGGATTCTTTGTGTAAATGACAAATGAACAGCAAAGGCATTTCCTCACACATACAGGGGAGTGAGGGAGTGACAGGGAGACACAGAACACACTGGTCTACCTGGCTCTGACACTTTGGGCAAATTACTTAAGTTCTGCAGGCCCTGATGCTACCTCATCCCACTCTGCCACTCAGATTCAGGGTCAGCAGTGGGAATACGTAATCTTTATTTTTATTTATTTATTTATTTAGAGACAGGGTTTCTCTGTGTAGCCTTGGCTGTCCCAGGCTTGCTTTGTAGACCAGGCTGGCCTCGAACTCACAGTGATCTGCCTGCCTCTGCCTCTGCCTCTCGAGTGCTGGAATTAAAGGTGTGCGCCACCATGCCTGGCTTGATTGACTTTCAATGATGTGTTAATTTTTTATCAAGTGATTGAAAGTGTATCTGTGATATTTATTTTAAACAGTGCCTCTGCAGCCCATCTTGATGAAGGAGTGCTGCGATTTCAGGTGTGCACCTCTCTTGCAGTATTTGGTGGATCAAGCCCAGTTGTCAGGCACGTGGTGTGGCACGTGGTTTTACGTCTGAGCCATCTCAGAAGCCCCAAATACCACTTTGATGCTGGTGTTCTGTAGCCATAAGACCTATCGGTTGTTGGAAACGTGTTTGGTTTTGGATAGTGCTGGAACTAGCCATCAATAGGATCCCAGAGAGAAGCTTCTGATTGCACACTTACCTAGCTCTGCCTCCCCAGACAATTCTCAACGTCCAGAGTTTAAGCTGCTACCAGGCTGTTACAGACAAAAGCTAACTGGATTACTGATTAGTCATGAAGCTCACAAGGCTGATCAGGAGGGGACTAACTTCTTAGGGGAGGGGTATGGGGGGGGAGGACTGGCTGGTAAGGGTAAGGGGGCATTTCCAGGACATGCACACACAATCAAAAACAATGAACATTCAAAGGGTTTTGTGATGTGATGTGTGTGTGTGTGTGTGTGTGTAGGATAAAAACTTGTTTACAAATAAAAGACCTGTTCAGACCAGACTGGAGACAGAACTTGGTGCATCTATTTTATACTTCTTTGGTAAATTCTTACTACTGGATTCAATACCAGATGATTTACTTGTAAACCCTGAAAGGAAGTTTTGAGGTTAAGAAGCTCACATAAAGCTCTTGTGATGACCATACAGCACAAATAATGAAGTGTGGCTTTAAGAAGACAACGCTAAAGGCTAAGTTAGTGTTGCACCGACTTCTACAATTGGTTTTTTTTTGGAGGGGGGGGGAGATTTTGACAAAGCTGCAAATTTTGGTTTTAGGGAAAGATTATCCTTGAAATGCAAAGTGGCAGTCTTTATTTTCAGTTTGTCAGCATCTCACCCTGGAAAGCAGGAAGTCAGAACATTCAGCTCTGCAGAGTGGGAGAACTTTGTGACATGAGCAGTGATTGGGGGTGTGGGGCAGTGCAGTTAGCTGGCCTTGGTTGCCTGGTCGGGTCTTGTTTCAGCTCCTCTGGGGCCATGGTCTGCTGAGCCCAGCACCGTTCTACGCTGCTAGCTAAGAATGTCTGAGTCATTGAATAGGTACGTACATGCCTGGGCTCGGTTTGGGACTGTGAGGAGAGAGGAGAGTTCACAAGTCTTTGTGTGCGTGCTTTCTGAGTGATGACAGGGTGCTGTGGTGATAAGAGCTTTGAACTTGGACTCAAAGTCAGGTCAGAGACATTCTCCACTACCAGTTGTGTGTTGGGTGGAGCCAGCTAATCTCTCCCCGTGGAAGGAGGTCCTGGCAGCCCCTTCCTGCTTGCCTACAGTGCTGGCTACAGAGATGGATCCACTCTCCCCGGCTCTTGGCCAAGGAGCTGCCTCACCGCAGGTCCCTCTGAGGATGATGCTCAGTGTCGACCCAAGCGGACTTAGAATCACCCAGGAGACCAAGCACAGGCACCTCTGGGTGTGTCTGTGGCAGTTTTTCAGAGACAGAGAACTGAGGAGGAAAAGATCTGCCACAAGGTGCTAGAAGCGTAAATGGAATAAAAGAGGGGGTAGGGAAGTGAGCTGAGCGCCAGCATTCACCTCTCTGTTCCCTCACCGCAGAGGCAATGTGACCAGCTGTGTGCTGTTCCCAGCCCTGCGCCTTCTCCATCTAATGAACCGTGTCCCCTCAAACAGTGAACCAAAGCCAGTTCTCTCCCTTTCTCGTCAGGTATTTGGTGGCAGCAATGAGGAAAGCAACGGATCCAGTCCCTTCTGTGGGAACTGTCTGCACGACCAACACAGGGCACGGTTCTGAAGGACTTTAAGGTCTCCGTGTTCTCACCCTTATTCCCGACACACATTTCTGTTTGTCCGTCTTTTTGCTTTTCAGTTACACAAAGAGGGGCAGAGAACTGGGGAAGTTTTCGTCTCACATGGTTGGGCTGCAACTCCCCCCCCAGAACATTTTATGCAATGAGATGTGTATTGTTTTAAAATCATCTGTATTACCTGTAGGCCCAGCTAGCAATCAATCAAGACACAGACACTTGTTATATTTTAAAACAGCCTTGGTTAACCTGGGGCAGGGCAGACATCAAACCTCTAAACTACCTCCCATCCATAATCCCAAATACTTCTTCATGTTCTTCATCTGGGCGGGATTCTCCATCCACGCCAGCGACCATGTGCTTCTCCTCCAGCTAACCCATGGCGGCCTTCCTCTCCTCACTTCAGGTCTCTCTTCTTCTCCTGGTGGCGGTCTTTCTTCTTCTTTTTCCTGGTGGCAGTCTTTCTTCTTTCCAGAATCCTTCCTCTCTAAGCCCCACCCATCTCCTGCCCTACCCAGGTGGGATGGCTTTTTATTAAGCAAAAGGTGGGTCAAACAGCAAGCAGTAATTAGCATCAAAATACATCAGATTATCCCAACAGACCTGTGTAGGGTTTTTTGTTTGTTTGTTTGTTTTTTAAGCTTTTCATCTCAAGGGGAGCTGGGGAGATAGTTTAGCGGTTTAGAGCGCTGGGGAGAGGTAGTTTAGCGGTTTAGAGTGTTGCCAAGGGCAGGGACTTCTTCCATCACCCACAGCAGACAGCTCAGACCCACCAGTTCCAGAGGAATCTGCTGCCCTCTGCTGGTCTCTGCAGACACTACACCCATATTCACATACTCTTTCCCTGCCCCTTCATTTTAAATCCGTATCAAACAGAAAAATCGAAAAATAAAAATGAAGAATTCACATATATCTGATTATTCAGTTTCACAAAATAACCTAGCGCATTTTATCTATTAGTTGATGTTTCCCAATATTTTTTTATTCCTTTGAAACTCTGTGTATGTCACACCTTCCCTCCCATCATGTTTGATGTGTGTGTGTGTGTGTGTGTGTGTGTGTGTGTGTGTGTGTTCATCTCCTAAGAGCAAGGATATTTTCATATAGATAGAATAGCTGTTAAATAGGGGAAGTTTAACATTGACACATTGCTCTACTATGCGTGTTGTTTTGTCAATTGTCTCAAAACCATTCTGTATAAAACATTTTTCAGTACAGGATATTTAGGTCCATATCACATTTCCATGTGCTTAATCTTGTCCTATGCTCTAAGTTTTTTCAGTCCACACAGACCGGCTATATCTGCTATGCCCTTTTCATCTGTGCACTTCAGTATGACTTCCTCCATCCTTGGCATACATGCCCCTCACATTTTACAAGTGATCTGGACCCAGCGGTGGTGGTGGCACACGCCTTCGATCCCAGCACTTAGGAGGCAGAGGCAGGCGGATCACTGTGAGTTCAAGGCCAGCCTGGTCTACAAAGTGAGTAACAGAACCAGATCCGGCTGGTTAAGCAGAAAAACAGAATGGACTTCCTCACAAAAAACAAAGTTCCAGCCTCTTCAATTCTTTGCATACATTTTTTAAAAATTCTCCGAGAATGTCCGAAACAACACAGTGGTATGCCCCCTCAACCTCCCCGCCCCCGTGTGCGTGTGTGTGGGTGTGTGTTCATGCATACAAGCACGTATGTGTATGTTCATGAGCGTGCCTGTTCCTGCTTCCTCTTACACACGGGATGACAGGAGCATCGTCGCAAGGGCCACCTGTAGTTGTATTTGCTAAGGAAACAGTCTTTTCAACGGTTGTCCATAGGAGAGATGAACACTGAGAGGAAGGAGGAACTGCCACTGCTGCTCCCGAGCCCGAGGCCACAGGAGAAAGGAATCCTTCCTTCTCCAAGACCTCAGAGTTCCTCCCAACAGGGACGTTGGGGCTGTGCGCATGCGTGATTGACTGGACGTGGGGCAGGGGTGGGAGAAGGAACAAGGCTGGGGTTGGAGGTGATTAAAGCAGTCATTGGGAGGCTGTGGCAAGGGATCATGAGTTCGAGACCTGGCGTTTAACTAATACAATCATTTACATTTTTTTCTGCAATCAACTAAATTTTTTGTTGTTGTTCTTCTCGAGACAGGGTTTCTGTGTGTAGCCTTGGCTGTCCTGGAACTCTCTTTGTAGACCAGGCTGGCCTCGAACTCACAGCGATCTGCCTGCCTCTGCCTCCCGAGTGCTGGGATTAAAGGCGTGCGCCACCATGCCCGGCTGAATTTTTACATAATAACCATACCCTTTATAAAATACTGAATGGTATACTTTTTTAATCAGCTAACTGCTACACTATGGGAACATGTAAAATTTATTGGAGAGGAAGAGAGCTGTGTATCGGGAACCTTTGGATCTCTAGAATGGCAGCAACTCTTCTGCCTCCAAATTCAAGAACGGCGCCATCATCTCCCGAAGCTCCCACATGGCGCGGCGCCCCAGCACGCTGGGCAGCACCCTTTCGAAGAGAAACGTGGCGTCCACAAACAGTATGTAGCACGACAGTCCAGTGATGGTGACCACGTAGACCATGGCGATCAGCTTCAGCGCGTGCTTCCTACAGCAAAGAAGACACGAGTGTTTAGACCAAGAAAACAGCCTCAGTGAAGACGCGGACCCTCTGTCCATGCGGCTCCACCCGGTGGGGCCACTGACCTAGGACCCCAGTCACCGCTGTGAAAGGGGGAAACAGCGCATGCGCAAACGCTTCTGCACAAGCTCCTCTGGTCACTTTTCCTTCTAGATACAGTGGGAGCCACATTTGTTCCTTTGTCTGATGTTATAGAGTTGCTGATTTTGATTTTTTGTTGTTGTTGTTGTTTGGTTGGTTTGGTTTTGGTGTTGGTTTTGGTTTTTTGAGACAGGGTTTCTCTGTGTAGCCTTGGCTGTCCCAGGCTTGATTTGTAGACCAGGCTGGCCTCGAACTCACAGTGATCCGCCTGCCTCTGCCTCTGCCTCTGCCTCTGCCTCTGCCTCTGCCTCTGCCTCTGCCTCCCGAGTGCTGGGATTAAAGGCGTGCGCCACCATGCCTGGCTTGATTGACTTTTAATGTGTTAATTTTCTATCAAGTGATTGAAAGTATATCTGTGATATTTACTTTAAACAGTGCACAGTCAGCGAGCACATGAAGACATAGGCGGTGACATATAAAATTACTTTACACTATACACTGCCCGGTACGGTAAGCGCGAAATAGCTGCCCACTGTGCTGCACGGTGCCCTGACCTGTGTTCCCCTTACGATTAGATTGCTCATCTCTTCGTGCAGTTGTTGACCATTTAAGTGCCTTCTCTCACGAGCTGTCTTAAGTCCTTGGCCTCTTTTAAAGTTTGGGTTGTATTTTTTTGTTTTGGTTTGTTTTGGTTTGGTTTTTTCTGGCATTATAAAAGTTCTTCATAAAAACAAAAACAAAAATCCGGGCGGTGGTGGCGCACACCTTTAATCCCAGCACTCGGGAGGCAGAGGCAGGCGGATCATTGTAAGTTCGAAGCCAGCCTGGTCTACAAAGTTAGTCCAGGACAGCCAAGGCTGCACAGAGAAACCTTGTCTCGGGAAAAAAAAAAAAAAAAAAACAACAACAACAAAAAAATTTTTTTATATATTATAAATACTAAATTCTCAATTTTCAGAATTCTGAAAAAGATAACACATATATGTAAGCGACCTGTATGTATCAGCTCAGGACGCCCAAGACCAAGTTCTCAGCACAAAAGAGATTTACTTGCCCCGGAGGGACAAAGAGCAGTAATAAGAGACAAAGACAGGAGACAAAGGATGAGGAGAAGGGGAGGGGAACAGGGGAGAGGAGAAAGAGGTGTCCGCGTCCTGTCCCCCCACCCCCCATCCCTGCCCAGGGGACTGGAACAAATGCCTGCCTCTGGATAGAGAGGAGGACAGATGTGACACATAGGCTAGTGGCAGTTTATAAAGGTACAAGGGGAAGCCTGTGTTAGAATAAGGTGTTTAATTTAATTTTATTTTTTAAAGGTGTTTAATTTTAATTGGGCATGTTAATTAGGTGAGCCAAAGGGGCCTCTGGTTGTTGGACTTCAGTTCTTTGATAGACGGACCTTGGTAGTCAGCCTCAGGAGGAAGAAGTGGCCAGATAAGGGAGCAGACCTTGGTGGCTAGCCTTAGGGATGCAATCTAACAATTTTTTAGCCAGAGGGGATGGGGGAGAGGACCCAGGCCTGCCAGAGCCGTGCTTGCCGTGCTCCGGCTGGCTAGAGCCCCTTCAATATATCTGAACAAGGAAAACATTTTTGTGTGTGAATGTCTATGCGTGTGTGAGTACAGATGCACATGTACCATGGTGCGGGGAGGGAGGGGGGAGGGAGGAGGGCGGAGGGGGCGGTGGGGGGGATGACAGAGGACAACTTTGGGGAACCAGGCCTCTCCTTCCACTTTGCAGGGGCAGGGTCTCCCTTGCTACTGTGCCGTGTGACAAAAAAACATTTCCTGGGAAGAGGTGACACAACAGACCAAAGTGCGGATACAACCAAAGTCAAACTCGGTGAACCGTGACTTTTATTGTAGTTACTTACAGGAATGTGGGTGAGGGGTTACTTATAGGAACAGACATGACTCAAAGGCAGCTGCATCGACAAAGCCCACCCCAGCGTAAGTGACAGCTCACAGAGATGGGAAACCTGACGCACACGCCACAGCCTGCAGGCAGCTCTACGAGGCAGCTCCGTGTAGCAGCTCTGCACGGCGGGGTGTCCTTTCCAGGTGCCTCAGCTGGTCTAAACCATTTCCAGGCAGCTCCTCCAGGTTCCGCTTCTTTCTGGTCACTGTCCCAGAGTCTTCTTTGCAACTCAGCTTCCCTTTGAGGGGCTGGGGGGTCTCAGCTTTCACTGTTTACTCTGGCGGGGAGGGGCCAAGTGAGTCTGGTCAGTTTCAGGGACTTCCAGAAGCCATCTTGAGTTGATGCCTTCCTGCTGAGGCGCTTCCCGGTGGGATGGAAACTGTTACCCACCATTCTGCAAACCTGATAGGTCGCTCTAGGCGAGAAGATGACCAACTCCAGGGCCTTCTCCTGTCCTCCTCACCCCACCGTCTTGCTGTGGGGCCACTGGGACTGCAGACGCATGCCATTGAAACTAGCTCGTCATGTGGGTTCTAAGGATCAAATTCAGGTCATCATCACGCTTCGGTCAAAAGCACTTCCGCCCACTCAGCCGTCTCTCTGGCCCGGGTTCTTGGCATTTTTCCAATTATCGGCTCTATGGAGATGAATATTTTCTGAGGTAGTTCTATTTTAACTGCTGTCACCTTCCCTATTTGACATTTCTTGTGCATGGTGCATGTCTCAAAATGATGCAGACAAGACCCCATTTCAGAGCTCAGCTTTATAAAGTATTAGGAAGAAACAGAACTGAAAACAACTGAGCTGCAGTGTGATGTTGGCTCCGAGGCAGGATAACGTGCAAGGCACAGGGACACATGCTGGTACAACGGCACAACAAAAAGACAATTACAAACAACACCTGGGAAACACTCCAGAAAAGAGGTTGCTGATGGCCCTCTCTGGGTCGGTGGCTGGAAATGAAGGATAGGAGATCTTTTCTTGGAGAAAGGACTGCCTCTCCAAGATGGGGCGTCAGCTCTGTAAAGGTATCCAAGGGCTCAAAATCTGAGTCAGGGTGGTGGCACACATCTGTAACCCCAGCGCTGAGCCCCAGGCTGATGCGGGAGGATCGTGTCAGGCCATCCTGAGCTACATAAGGAGACCCTGTCTCAGAAGAGAAGATTTACATTTTTCCATCAGTATGTCTCCAAGATTGTATAGAGGAGACATCCCCTGATATGTACCCAGGAAACTCCATACCCTACCACAGAGGGACTTGCATAGCATTTTCACTGCCATTCTATTTATAGTAACAAGGAAGCAGAACCAGCCAAACAACAGATAAATGGATAATGAAAACGTGGTGTATAGACCCTGTGGAAATGAAATAGAATTACAAAATCTGCAGGAAAGTGGGTGTGCTGAGAGTACATCACACTGTTAGACAAGGCTGAGAGCACATCACACTGTTAGACAGGGCCACACAATTTCAGAGAGGAAAAAAAAAGTGCTCTCTCTCATGCAGATCCCAGCCTGTCATGCATACATGTTTATATGTAAACAACTATAAACATGGGTACTGTGTAGCACTTGGAAAGGAGACCACGAAAGGGTGATGTGACATTGGGAGACAAGGAAGGGCGACACTGGGAGACAAGGATGACGTTGGGAGATGAGGGAGGGAAATGCAAGTGAAGACATGAGCCGTTGAGAGACTATGAAGTTAGTTGTTTTTCTAGTTTTGATTCCATCATAGTTTTTTTCTTTTTTCTTTTTCTTGTCAGTAAGTAAATTTAAAAAAAGAATTGATAGTGACGTGTAAGCCCCACAGCCTCAGAGTACTGTTCTGGCTGCACTGGAGCTCACTCGCAGAGATGCACAGTGTTTGAGACTGGGCAAGTGACTTTATTTCATTTTACCTACTTGGTTTTTCGAGGCAGGGTTTCTCTGTGTAGCCTTGGCTGTCCTGGAACCTGCTCTGTAGACCAGGCTGCCCTCCAACTTACAGAGAAGCACCTGCCTCTGCCTCCCAAGTGCTGGGATTAAAGGCGTGTGCCAGCACACCTGACTGACCATGGCAACTAAGGAAAACATCTAATTGGGGCTGGCTTACAGTTCAGGGGTTTCAGGAAGCACGGCAGCAGGCAGACATGGTGCTGGAGAAGGGGCTAAGAGTTCTACATCTTGATCCACAGGCGGCAAGGAGAGACTGTGTGCCACACTGGGCATAGCTTGAGCATAGGAGACCTCAAAGCCCGCCCCCACAGTGACACACTTCCTCCCCAGGCCACACCTACTCCAACAAGGCCACACCTCCAAATATTGCCATTCCCTATGGGCCAAGCATTCAAACATCTGAATCTTTTGGGGACCAAGTTTAATCAAATCACCACACATGGAATCGTCCAGAATCACCAGTAACTCTAATTCTAGGGGATCCAACACATCCCTATGTACCAGACATACATATGGTGTAGATACATACATGTAATCAAACACCCATATATATAAAATAAATAAATCTATAATTTAAAAAAAATTTAAAGGATGTAGATAGATAAGAATTGAGGATTTTGTGTGAAGTCTTAAGTTCAGTCCCCTACATTACACACATCTTAAAATGATTTAGAAAGGTATTGTATGTAGGTAAAAATGTAAGTAATACATATTGGAAGATTTATCTAAAGTAATAAGAAAGTTAAGCTGGGCCTATTCCTCCTCCTCCTCTTTCTTCTTCTTTTCAGACAGGGTTTCTCTGTGTAGCTCTGGCTGTCCTGGACTCATTTTATAGACCAGGCTGGCCTCAAACTCACAGTGATCCACCTGCCTCTGCCTCCCTGAGTGCTGGGATTAAAGGTGTGCGCCACCATGCCACTTCTTAATGCAATTGATGTTAGCTAAAACAAGAAAAATCCTATGACTTCAAACAA